>NC_068437.1:27442401-27742401 GCF_023373465.1 Oncorhynchus keta | reverse complement strand
CACGCCCTGACCTTAGATATCTCTGTTTTCTTATATTTTGGTTAGGTCAGAGTGTGACTAGGGTGGGTACTCTAGGTTTTTGTTTGTCTAGGGTTTTTGTATGTCTATGTTGGCTTGATATGGTTCCCAATCAGAGAAAGCTGTTTATTGATTGGGGATCATATTTAGGCAGCCCTTTTTCACACTTTCTGGTGTGGGATCTTGTCTACAGTTAGGTGCCGGAGCCGCCACCGAGGGTAGATGCCCACCCGGATACTCCCCTACAGGTTCAGGATTGCGGCCGGGGGTACTGTCACGCCCTGACCTTAGATATCTCTGTTTTCTTATATTTTGGTTAGGTCAGGGTGTGACTAGGGTGGGTACTCTAGGTTTTTGAATGTCTGGGGGTTTTGTATGTCTATGTTGGCCTGATATAGTTCCCAATCAGAGACAGCGGTTTATCGTTGTCTCTGGTTGGGGATCATATTTAGGCAGCCCTTTTTCCCACTTTCTGGTGTGGGATCTTGTCTACAATTAGGTGCCTGTGTGCACACCCGTAGCTTCATGTTTCGTTTGGTTGTTGTTTTGTTCAGTGAGTTTCAGTTCATAAAAAAATATGTGGAACTCTATTCACGCTGCGCCTTGGTCTCATCATTGCGATGATCGTGAGATAACCGACTTGCCAAAACTATAGTTTGTTAACAAGAAATTTGTGGAGTGGTTGAAAACGAGTTTTAATAACTCCAACCTAAGTGTATGTAAACTTCTGACTTCAACTGTAGATAAAATGTATCATGTTCATCGGCCATTGGGCATAAACATTACAAAACAAGTTGGAAATCACAAATTCAACAATGAGTGGTTTGGAAGGAATCAGTGGCTGACTGCAAGCATTGCAAAGCAATCACTAGTCTGCTATTCAGTGGTGTGGGTGTGTGGTCCAAGTTTGGGTTTAAGGGTCTGTTTTCTAAGCTTAACCCTTGTATTGTCTCAATAAGGGTACAAAATGACCCACCACTATGTTTAGCGGTTATAAAATAATTTACACACCACAAAGACACACACACACAATGAGATATTGAGATTGTGTGCTACTGATTGAACTCAGACAAAACTTTCTTTCTTGTGTATGTGCAGCATCTCTCTCCACGACCCCACACATGGCTCAAGTTCACAGGCAAAATAAAAACCATTTCAGACCAAATGAAAACAATTGTTTACTAATGGGGAATGCAGTCAGAGGCTATAAAAGTGCAGCAGATGACAGTCAGCCTAGTTCTCTCTTTGCCGAAGCCAGGAGTACACGTTTCAGTGCCCAACAGGTCGTAGATCTATTTTTTTTCAGATGTCCAGGAGGAACCAGAACACAATGATTTAAAAGAAGGGGTATCTGAAGAAGAAGATGGGGAAGAATACAACCCAAAACATGATGCATAAGAAGAAATCCCCCAAGCTGAAAGAGAGACATAACATGGTCTAAATAACATGGTCCTTGTCACCATATGACAACTAGAGCAGGATGGCAGCACAAAATGTCATAAAGACGACCCCAGGACCCACAAGACATGCAGTTGTCCATGCCCAGGACATCACCTCAACATTTTTTACTTTACCTTTATTTAACTTGGCAAGCCAGTTAAGAACACATTCTTATTTTCAATGACAGCCCAGGAACAGTGGGTTAACTGCCTTGATCAGGGGCAGAATGACAGATATTTACCTTGTCAGCACAGGGATTTGATATTGCAACCTTTCAGTTACTAGTCCAACACTCTAACCACTAGGCTACCCACATTACACATGTTCATCACACCAGCCATCTAAAAAAATCCTCCTGGAGATGACAAATGTTGAGGGTTTCCGTAAAGATGGAGACAACTGGAAAAGGATGGATGAGATTGACCTTCGTGCCTACATAGGGCTGCTAATCTTAGCGGGTGTGTATAGGTCCCGAGGCGAGGCTACATGTAGTCTCTGGGATGCAGAGTGGAAGGGCAATTTTCCGTGCCACGATGCCACTGAAAGTCTTTCACACTTTCTCAAGAATGCCACGATTTGATAACCGTGAGTCAACACCTGCAAGACGTGTGAGAGACAAACTGGAGGACATAACAGAGGTCTGGGAGAAGTGGGTGGAGCATCTGCCATACCTCTACAACCCGGGCCTGAAGTAACAGTTGATGGTTCCATTCAGAGGTAAATTTGTATTTTCATATCTGTAATGTAAGTGATTTTCACTATTCATTTTATTATGTATTGCTGCAATATAATTGATTTACGTGATTGTTTTCTGTGACACTGATACTAATTACTGATCTCTTTTGTCAAAAGGTCACTGTACTCTCCGGCAGTATATGCCCAGCAAGCCAGCAAAGTATGGCATCAAGATATGGGTGACCTGTGATGCACAATCCAGCTACACTTGGAAGATGCAAGTCCACACAGGGAAGCCGACCAGTGGAGGCCTGGAGGAGAACCAGGGGATGTGGCTTGTGCTTGATGTGACAGACTGACTGAGGGGGCACAATGTCACGTGTGACAATTTCTTCACCTCTTATGAACTCAGCCAGCAGCTCCTGAAGAGGAAGATCACTATGGTTGGCAGGTGTTACAAAGAACAAGTCTGAGCTCCCCCCTGCATTCCTCACAACAAGGGGGAGAGAGGCCTTCTCATCAAAGTTTGCTTTCACTCCCCACCACCACTCTAGTTTCTTACCTCCCAAAGAGGAACAAGTATGTGGTCCTCTGGAGCACACTGCACAAAACAGCTGAGATCAGTGATTGTGAGGACAGGAAGCCAGCCATCATCCTGGACTACAACCACAACAAAGGAGGCGTGAACAACCTGGACAAGATGATTGGAACTTACAGCTGCAGGAGGATGACTAACCGCTGGCCCCTGGTCATCTTCCATAACACCATTGATGTGTCCTCGTACAATGTCTTCATGATATGGAACAAGATCAACCTTACCTAGATGCCTGATAAGTGGAACAAGAGGAAGGTGTTCCTGGAGCAGCTGGGAAAGGCACTTGTAAACCCACACATTCATAGAAGGGAGCGCCTTCCCCGCACAGCAGCCTCTGCAGCGCTTGTGTAAGCTGTTCAGGGGTTGAATGTTGTCCGGATCCACCTGAGGCCGCAGCTGGGGCAGGCAAGAGGAGGAGATGCCAATTCTGCCCCGCAAAGAAGGACTGGAAAACAAATACTATGTGCTGCACATGTGAGAAATACATCTGCAAAGTCCATCCACACACACTTGCATACTGTTCTACATGTGCTAATTAGAGTTGATTGATTTATGTTCTTTGCATTTTTGTTTTGTATCTATTATCTTACTTTATTCTTATTTATTGTTATTGTTTATACACCTTGTGGGTGGGGGCAATGGTTAAACAAATGGGAAAATACTATTATTTTGTAGTTGAATTCCTCATTGTACAGTATATACGAATATATCACTATGTTGCCAAAAAAGTTAGACTTATTTTTTCCCTTCAATAAAATGCATTCAAAACTACTTTAAGTTACTTTCTTAGGCTATACAAGTGCTATCTCTTGCTAAAAAAATTATGTTTACACCTATTCAATACCTTTAGCAAAAATAATAATACATCTCTTCTTTAGTATGACAGGTGTGTTGTAATAAAAACGAGTGGTGTCCACTGATTAAATGCAGTCTTTCTGCATTGTGAAGAGGGAAAACCCAGATATTCACCAGGTTTGTGATGAATGACAGGTTGTTTCTTCATGCAAAATAGATTTGGGGTTTAAAAATCAATTAAGCTTCTTTGTTTTAGGGGTTTAGTGACGGCCTGTCATTTTTGACCCTGAGGACAAGGGGAGTATACAGAATGTTAAGGCTACACAAGGGTTAAAAGGATAAATATTCAACATTGGCCAAGCTGTCAATCCACCATGACTTCTGCCGCATTTGAAACAACTGGAAACTCGGAACTTGGAAATCTCAGACTTCAGTGAGTTCAAGACAACTGGGAAAAATATCTCCGACTGGGAAATATGTTTTGAACGGTCATCCAACTTAGAATTCCAAGTCGGCAACTCGGGCCTCTTTCTAGAGCTCCGACCTAAAGATTCCTGACATCATGATTCTACCTTGATTCTACCAGAGTTCTCGGTTGTCTTAAAAGTACCATAAATACAGAGAATGTCAGACTTTGATGACAAAGTTTGATGACAAAATCTGCCACGAAGGACCACCACGCCACCTTCCTGTTCAAGTGGACAAAGCACAACAAGGTGAGTCCAAAAATATATTTTATGCTGCTGCATAAACGATGCAATATTGCCAGGGAGATATGTATACCGTAGCTAAGAAAGTAATACTAATTGTATGTTGTGTAGTAAGCTGTTAGTAGCCCCTAATAATTGTTTCACATTTCCCCTCATAAATTAGCCTACTGTTCTGACTTGGTGGTGCACATTTAGCCTATAGCCTGTTTTAGAGAAATGTCATCATTGAATATTGTAAGAGCTTTCATTGGCTGCTTATATGCCCCCTTTATTTATCCTATGATTCTGACTTGGTGTACAGGGAAAATACTGTAAAAACAGCACATGTTCTGAATTCTGATACTGTAGATTGCAAAGGTGCTGAGCAAATAGTTATATTGTCTCATTAATGTCTTAATCAATGTCTTAATGTCTTAATCAAAATTACGGATTGCCTCTTATCCACTCGTCGTCTCCTTATGCCATAGTTTGTACATCTCAATTGTCAGTAGAAACCACATTTGTCTAAGCAAGTCAGCCAAATCAGCTATGTTTTTTTTAAGCCAGTAATTCGCTGCCAGACAAGACCCCGCTGATAGCCAGGTGTAGCAGTGGTAAGGTGTTGGGACAGCTTTATGCAGGCCCTAACAGTTTGTGGGCACCGTTTGTCAACATTATAGTGCAATTAATGTAATGTTTATTGTTGTGTAGTGGCTTTGCTGGCATGCATCACATTAATTATTTTTTTGACCCACCAAAATGTACATGCTTAAATCGCCACTCCACATGACTATCTGACAGAGAACTGTATCAGGCTCCTGAGGACCTGACAGGAGCATGTGAGCAGACGGTGAGAGAGAGGAAGGCATGGGAGGAGGGGCATGGGAGAGACCTGAGAGAGACCTTTAGAGAAGCTTGGGAGGAGACGCCTGGGAGGAGAAGTCTGGGAGAGGCCTGGGAGAGGCCTGAGAGAGATTGGGAGGAGAGAAATGTTATGAAAGGCATCCTGGATTATGATTAGCAAATTAGCAAATGGCAGGTCAGGGAGCAGTCCATTATTCAATATCTAAAAGCTCATATGGAAATATGAAACATAACACTCACAACAATAAACAAAAAGGTGCACATTAACCAGACACATCATAAATTGTATGGGCTGTTTTATAGACTAGACAATCAAGAAATTTTGTTTTGGCCATAAAATACCTTTGGCCAATCGAAACAGCGACAGCTTGAGTTTTTGAAGAGCCAGGAATTCCATTCAATGGCCTCCAACCCCATTCACACATGCAGACTGCATGGTCAATGTAGCATCAAAGCACAAACAATGCACACTGAGAAAAATGATGAAACCATTACATTTTCAATCTTAATTAGATATTCTTCATCTAAGCCCATAAAAACTGTGTCACAGTAAGATACATAAAAGCTTCTAAGGAGTGGAGTACAGAGGAGTCTTTGACGTTGAGAACAGCATTGTGGGGGAGAGGGGAACTGGAAAACTGGGTCAGGGGAACAGTTGGACAGGACTGTGGTGTAGTAGTAAGTGGGATTAGTGACCTCATCACCAGTATGCTCCAATAACATTCAGGGACTAAATAACCTTATCTTATCTGTTACACTTTGAGTGGCTACAGTTTGTCCATCGTTGGGACTTCTACATTGCCTTGGGATATCCTGACTAAAGTGATCTCACATTTTGGCAGTGTTAGAAGTCACCGTAGCAACAACTGAATGTTTAAATGTAACCCCTCCTGTCCCCCTGCCTGCCGTATCACCAAGGAGACAGACCCTAGGACAGTCTGTGCAGCACCCTCTTGTGAAAATTTCCCCAAACATTTCAGTCCTGCTTTTCTTTAGGGAGAGGAGGGTGTGCTCTAATGCTTCTCTTTACAGGGCAGTTTTTGCATGGAATCATCCAATCATCCAATATTGTCTCACCACATGCTTATTGGATTGTTCAGTGCTAGCTACAGTAAAGATCCCACATTTGTAAGGTCAAAAATGATCTGTCACTAATGTTGATAAGATCTCAGCATGACATTGCTTGGGACACTTAACACAAAGAGCTGAAGAGAGAAAAGATATCAGAATAAAATACTAAGGAGTAACCTAAATTAGTGTCCCTGAATCTAATTATCTGTATGGCAGTTCTGAAAGGATCCAATTTAAACATCCACTGACCTGAAAATGAGAGTATCTATCTCAATTATCCTCCATGGAATTCTATTCAATATTTCCAGCAGTTCACATTCTTTAAAAACTATTCCCAACACATTATCAGATTCAGACTCCAAAGCAAACTACATTGGTTTAAATTAGATAATATAGTTGCTCTTAAACACATTCTGGTCTGAAAGCTCACGTAAGTGCGATACAAAAATACAAAACATATACTAACGCACACTGTATAATTAGCTATTGATGTGGGAAGGTGTACTGCACCATTGACAACCATCTGGGTCTTCGTCAAATCACCATTTAAATGTATGAATAAAACACAGATTAACAATAAACAACACATTGGGTTCCCTGGAAATTACACGTTTCTTCCTCCAATTAGAGAAAGACTGTACAAAAGACTCAAGCACTGAATATATCACACGTGCTCTCTTTAAATGAAGAGCAAAGTTTCTGTAAAAACTTCTCTATGTGGGCTAAAAAATGTAGTATTCTGATATGACTTTAAAGTGCTATTTTATGCCGTTTACCAGAAAATGGCATCTTCTTTCTTAAATGCAGCTCATGAGTAGTGATGAGGCTGATAAGCACAGGAAACTGTGGAAAGCACATCCTATTTTTATTCTATGAAAAGCCTGAGCTTGGAGAAATAAAGTTTCTGAGAAAGCCAAATAATGCTAGATGGTTCAAACCCCCACACGCATGCACACACACAATTAACACAAAGTAGCTTTAAGCATGCACATTCTCCCTGGATTTGGTTGAAAGTATACAGTATGCTGCATATCAAACACAATCTACTGCACATCTTGGCATTTACACCATCGTCAGCCAAGAAGCTGCAACTTACTAAGGAAAAAGCACACCAGCACTGTGTTTTATAAAAAATAATTGCTGCTTCCAGCCTTCATTTCTTGGTTCTTTACGTGCTCAGCTGGTACAGCAGTCCCATCCAGTGTCAAGCAGGGACAGAGTCTGTAGATGCAGCGATGCAACATGCACTCAAGGCTTTTGTGTTGCCATGCAGATTTACCTAGGGGCTTGACAAAACTTTTAAAAGGACAGCAAACAGAATACACAACCTGAGCAAAGAAATCCCATTCATGATCTTAAATAATATATTGGACAGGACTAAATTAGAATAATGTTCAAGTCTTGCTTTAGACCTGAAGACACTGCTTTGATTTTATCGCAGCTCAGTAAAGTGCCTTCGTTCTGTGCTGTTGTGAGTCCTACCTCAACGCTGAGACTAGCTCCATCTGGACAACTATTCTCCCTGGGATGTGTTGATTTTTACCAGCAAACAGCACACTATGACACAACACCTCTCCAATAAAGCAATACAAGATGTTATGGATAAAAACAACCACATATAGACAGAGATAGCTATTGGTTTGCAATTAGAAATCCACCTTCAACACACCTTGTTGCACTCAAATGTAACTAAATGGAGAGTGTAGCTGAATACAATGAGAAGACTGAGCCACTGATGTAGCAGCAACAAAATGGGGCTTTACAAACATGCAATGATAGGTCAGAGAGCTTGTGATGAGGGTAGAGGGAACACATGGTCTAGACATGGCCTACTTTCACTCTCACCTCTATCATACAGGACAAAAAAAAGGACTCCCATTTAGACAGCTGAAACAACACCCGTTCAACTGTGTGTTCATCAAGAGAGGTTGCTTGAACAGAGAACAATTCTGGAAGAACACTCTTGAAGAGTGTGTGTATTTATGTAATTATTACTGTGCCTGTCTGTGTGTCATACATACACAGTACACATACAGCTGTCTACCTTCCATTTCTAATCCTCTCTTATGCAAAATCACTACAGCCTGGCTGCCTTCGCTTGTCTGCTATTCAACTGTGACCTAGAGATGTGAGGAGCCTTGAAATTCCCAGCCATCACCAATGCTGTGATACTGCATCAGAGGAAGAGGCCTGGGGCAAGTCATTTCGAAAAACCCGACCCTAGGCAACAGTGACTACCCACTGGGCACACACTGTTGAATCAACATTGTCTTGACGTAATTTGTCAACATTTTGTGACGTGGAATCAACAAGGAAAATACACTGGATTTGAAAAAAAGTCACCAAGCAGCTGTTTTCATCTCATTTCATCCAGCGTTGTAAACATTAAAATTAGGGTAAAAGTTCAACATAAATATATTGATATAACAACCTTAGTCAGGTTAAGTCAATCTAATTTCAACATAATCATCAGAACTATGTATATGTTGAAATTGCAATGAAAATTCCATGTATAAAAGTACAAATTCTTGTTCATCCTATATTCAATGTACACTGAGTGTACAAAAAATTAGGAACACTTCCTAATATTGAGTTGCACTCCCTTTTGCCCTCAAAACAGCCTCAATTAGATGAGACATGGACTCCACAAGGTGTCGAAAGCATTCCACAGGGATGCTGGCCCATGTTTACTCCAATGCTTCCCACAGTTGTATCAAGTTGGCTTGATGTTGTTTTGGTGGTGGACCATTTTTGATACACATGGGAAACTGTTGATCGTGAAAAACCCAGCAGCATTACAGTTCTTGACACACTCAAACCGGTGCGCCTGGCACCTACTACCATACCCCGTTCAAAGGCACTTAAATATTTTGTCTTGCCCATTCACCCTATGAATGGCACACATTCACAATCCATGTCTAAATTATCTCAAGGCTTAAAAATTATTCTTTAACCTGTCTCCTCCCCTTCAACTACACTGATTGAAGTGGATTTAACAAGTGACATCAATAAGGGATCACAGATTTCCCCTGGATTCACTAGGTCAGTCTATGTTCTTAATGTTTTGTACACTCAGTGTATATTGGGGTCGTTGAAATGATGTTGAATTTCATATTGATTAGACATATTTCATTTGACCTTGTTTCAATGTTGATAGTAAAATGGTATACTATATATACAAAAGTATGTGGACACCCCTTCAAATGAGTGGATTCGGCTATTTCAGCCACACCCATTGCTGACAGGTGTATAAAATCGACATAGACAAACATTGGTAGTAGAGTGGCCTGTACTGAAAAGCTCGGTGACTTTAAACATGGCACCATCATAGGATGCCACCTTTCAAACAAGTCAGGTCATCAAATTTGTGCCCTGCTAGAGCTACCCCGGTCAACTGTAAGTGCAGTTATTGTAAAGTGGAAATGTCTAGGAGCAACAACAGCTCATCTGTGAAGTGGTAGGCCACACAAGCTCACAGAATGGGATCGCTGAGTGCTGAAGTGTGTGGCGCGTAAAAACCATCTGTCCTCGTATGCAACACTCACTACCGAGTTCCAAACTGCCTCTGGAAGCAACGTCAGCACAATAACTGTTCGTTGGGAGCTTCATGAAATGGGTCTCCATGGCCTGACAGCCATAATTGGACTCTGAAGCAGTGGAAACGTTGTCTGGAATGATGATTCACGCTTCACCATCTGGCAGTCCGACGGACAAATCTGGATTTGGCGGATGCCAGGAGAACGCTACCTGTGTGCATAGTGCTAACTGTAAAGTTTGGTGGAGGAATAATGGTCTGGGGTTGTTTTTCATGGTTCGGGCTAGGCCCCTTAGTTCCAGGGAAGGGAAATCTTAATGCTGACATTGTAGACAATTCTGTGCTTCCAACTTTGTGGCAACAGTTTAGGGAAGGCACTTTCCTGTTTCAGCATGGTAATGCCCCCGTATTACCATGGATACATACAGAAATGGTTTGACGAGACTTCCAAAGATCCAATCAACCATGGATGAATGAGAGTATACCTAGCTACACGCTGAAATGATGGTGCCCTTTGTTGAGCAAATCAGATGTCAATGTAGCCTACATAAACCCAACCTCACTCTGAATTTACTTTCACATACAGCTTGGATATTTTTTATTCACCCAGTCAGATAAACACTCCAAACAGCCTACCCGACGTTCGGAGGTATCTGCATGGTCCTAAAGCACACCGTTGCCTCATTTGTATAACATTCCAATGATAACACTGGGGGGGACAAAAATGCAATTTCAGAATGTGGGGGGGATATGTCCCCCCTGTCCCCAAGTGAAAGTTGTGCCCCTGGGCAGTGTAGTTCCTTTATGCCTAAAGAGTCTGTCATTGAAACCAGAATCCTACGGTCGGGATTTTGAGACTATGGGGATAGGGGGATGGCAGCGGCTTCAATCAAACTACAGGGATATATAATGTTGAGCACTCCCTTTCTCATCCCACAAATATAGAGGAAATATCCATAATTCATTGGAGTAAAACTTAAGGCCATGCATTAAGACAGATACAGTACTTTTCCCATCTATGTTTTAAGGACTTCCTCTTCCCTGGTTTTGACACAGAATTTTCTGAAGATGATGATAGTGAAGGCTGTAATGGCCCACCTGTGCATTGTAGATGTCAAAGGAAGGAGGCCATCCTGCTCCAGAGGCAACTCTGAATTTGTTAAACAGTTTAGGGAAGAGATCAGAGTGTAATGAAAACAGGTCCCCAGGGGGAATAGGATATGCGCAAAAGTGTGCGGGTGAAAGAAGTGAGCGGGTGAGAGATAGCGAGAGAGAGAGAGAGAGAGAGAGAGAGAAAGAGAGGGTGACCTAGTTACGCCTTTCACTGCTTCCTGATTCCAGTCTAGGTGTCCTGGAATCCTGGGTGTCTTTGGCAGGCTAGCAGCCTGGGAGAAAGGGCAGAGGAAGAATTAAATGAGGAACATGCTCTCTGGACCTCCACTGGCATGGCATGTCAGGTGTATTATTCCCTAGCCCAGTGGTTCCCAAACTGGGGGTCGCGACCCCATGTGGATATAAAAATGTGGTCTCAGGAGAATTTCCAAAATCCTGAAAAAATACAAATATATATACAAAAATATACATATTATAATATCGTCATTGTATCTCAAAATCCTTGGAATGTGGTTAACCTTAAAAAGCGAAATTTAAAATGTTCACATCTAAAATTCAACCAGAGAGCGTCCTTAGATCATGTGAAAAGGTCACACTTGACCGTTGCATTTGAATCCTTTATGAATGTGTCTCCATCTGCCATATGGACACATTGTATGATACACGGAGAGCAACTGACGGCAAAAGAGCTGAACACAGAACTATATACTGCAGCAGGTAACTTAGGTTGTAAACAACATCCGCTGCGTGCACACTTGTTCAGAAAAATATGTGGAGATATGGGATCAGAGCATTTTTTTTATTTAACCTTTATTTAACTAGGCAAGACACATTCTTACTTACAATGACAGCCTACCCCAGACGACACTGGCCAATTGTGTGCCGCCCTATGGGACTCCCAATCACGGCCGGATGTGATGCAGCCTGGATATGAACCAGATACTGCAGTGATGCCTCTTGCACTGGGATGCATTGTCTTAGACCACTGCGCCACTCAGGAGCCCATGACAGCATGACAATGTTCTATTTCACACTTGGTGGTTATCGATGGGGAGTGTTGGAAAGATTTTTCGCATTGAGAGAGGAACTGTTGTCATTCACAATGGATGTAAAAAGAAAAGAAGACTTGGTTGACTTTCTGTGTAAGAAAATGTGCCGCCTTGCCTATATGACAGACATATGGTAAACTGAATGAACTGAACCCAAGCAGGCAGGGCTACAAAAACATTCTACAGATGGTAACCGAATCAGTGGATTCAGATCAGAGGAAAGAATTCTTATTGGAGTCTTCCAAAAGCAAACCATGCCCCCCCCTTCCATCGGCTGTGCATGTTTCTAACAGAAACAGCATCAGTAAGGGTCCCACACAAGTGATGACTGCTCACCTACAATGCTTGGAATAGCACTTTGGGACCTACTTTTCAATCCATTTGACTGTGATTCTGGCTCAGAAGACATGCCGGTAAGTGAAATTGAACAGCTGACCGAGCTGTCATGTGACCGAATGATGCAGACAACGCATTCACGGGTCACACCGGAGGTGTTTTGGTTTCTGACTCAAAGCGAATAATACCCTGCCGTCTCCATCTGAGCATTAATGCGGCGTTCAAAATAACTGGGAACTCGGAAATCTTGGAATTCCGACTTCAGTGCGTTCAAGACAATAGGGGAACTCTGAATAAAACTAGCTCCGACTGGGAAAAATAGTTTTGAATGGTCATCCAACTCGGAATTCCAACTCGTGAACTCGGGCCTCTTTCTAGAGCTCCAACTTTCTGACCTGAAGATCACTGCCTGACCTTGTGATTTGACCTCACATTTTTCAGAGTTCCCAGTTGTCTTGAAAGCACCATAAAACTCATGCTACCCTTTGCCAGCTCATAGCTGTGTGAAGCTGGATTCAGTGCTCCCGTCTGCATTAAAACCAAATATCGATCCAGGTGACAGCAGAGATGAATTGGCACTGTCGACCACGCTCCCTAACTTTCAGAAGTTCCGACGCGACATGCATCAAGCACACCCATCTCATTAATGGTGGTGAGATATATTATGTCAAGTAATTTGCGACTGACTGTCATAGCCCCACATTAAAAGTATGTGATGGTGGATGGTGAGTTAAGAAGACAATCAGAAATACTATTAGAATGTTTTTCAATTGACTGCAATAGCCCCAAATAAACAAGTCAACATTGGCTGTTAATTACATCATTGTTTTCACATGGTTGCGATCATTTTCAGATATCAAAATAGGGTTCTGGGCCAAAAGGTTTTGGGAACCCCTGCCCTAGCCACATCATCACCAGTTCTTTTTGAACTGCTATTTTTGGTGAATGTCAGGAAACAAATCGCATCTGTGAAAGAGCTGTTCATTTGTCTCCCTGACTGTCACACAATTACTACTGCTTTAGACAAGAACTATCTGCAGATAAATTAGAAAAACATTCTCTGAAGATTGTAATTCCTCACTGCATGACTTTTTGGTCAACACATTCTGCAGTGCATTAAAAAAAATCTTACATTTTTGGCAGGCCATCCAATAATTTGGGCAGTTAACATGTACACTGAACAAAAATATAAACACAACATGCTACAAAGATTTTCCTGAGTTACAGTTAATTTAAGGAAACGAGTCAATTGAAATATATTTATTAGGCCCTAATGTATGGATTTCACATGATATGCATCTATCTGTGGTCACAGATACCTTTAAAAAAAGGTAGGGGCTTGGATCAGAAAACGTGTCAGTATCTGGTGTGATCAACATTTTCCTCATGCAGCGCGACACATCTCCTTCGCATAGAGTTGATCAGGCTGTTGATTGTGGCCCGTGGAATGTTGTCCCAATCCTCTTCAATGTTTGTTTGAAGTTGCTGGATATTGGCCGGAACTGGAACACTCTGTCAATCCAGAGCATCCCAAACCTGATCAATGGGTGACATGTTTGATGAGTATGCAGGCCATGGAAGAACTGGGACATTTTCAGCTTCCAGGAATTGAGGTGATGGCTGCAGATGAATGGCACGACAATGGGCCATGATCTCGACATGATCTCGACAATGATCACGACAATGATAACATCACGGTATCTCTGTGCATTTTAATTGGCATTAATAAAATACAATTGTGTTCATTACCCATAGCTTATGCCTACCCATACCATAACACCACCTCCACCATGGGGCACTCTGTTCACAACATTGACATCAGCAAACCTCTCACCCACACGACACCATACACACTGTCTGCCATCTGTCCGGTACGGTTGAAACCAAGATTAATCCGTGAAGAGCACACTTCTCCAGCGTGAGTGGCCATCAAAGATGAGCATTTGCCCACTGAAGTCGGTAACGACACCGAACTGCAGTCAGGTCAAGAGAGAACAAAAGAAGTAGCCAGCCAATACTCCAGTCCAGACTGCCAGAGCAGAGAATAGGCAGATACTTTCTGCTTCATCACTCCTCACCCCCATGACTTCAGCTCAGTCTCAAGGCACTAGCAAGAATACAAGGGCTGTTAATATGGCCTGTTTACAAGATGGGCCTTCTGATATCACTCTCACTCTCCTGGAGCTCTGAGATTCTATCTCCTATCATCAACTCTAGAGGGAAAAGGTTCTACAGCTGCACCATCGAGAGCATCACTGCCTGGTATGGCAACTGCTAGGCCTCCGACTGCAAGGCACTACAGGGGGTAGTAAGTGTGGCCCAGTACATCACTGGCTTCCTGCCATCCAGGAACTCTATACCAGGTGGTGTCAGAGGAAGGCCCTAAAAATTGTCAATGACTCCAGCCATCCTAGTCATAGACTGTTCTCTCTGCTACCGCACGCCAAGCGGTACCGGAGCACCAAGTCTTGGTCCAAGAGGCTTTAAAACAGCTTCTACCCTAAAAGCCATAAGACTACTGAACATCTAATCAAATGGCTACCCAGACTACTTGCATTGCCCCAACCCCCCTATTTTACACTGCTGCTACTCTCTGTTATTATCTATGCATAAGTCACTTTAATAACTCTACCCACATTGATATATTACCTCAATTACCTCGACTAACCAGTGCCCCCACACATTGACTCTGTACCGGTACCCCCTGTATATAGCCTCGCTATTGTTATTTTATAGCTGCTCTTTAATTTGTCTTTTGTTTGTATATTTGTTACTTTTATTTCTTTGTTTTGTAGGTATTTTTCTTAAATCTGCATTGTTGTTAAGGGCTTGTAAGTAAGCATTTCACTGTTGTACTCGGCGCATGTGACAAATACAATTTGATTTTATTTGAAATATATCTCCAACAGAGATGCATGCAACCAAAAGGGAAATGTTTCAGCAAGATAACAGAAACAAAGACTGCAGCTTTAACATTTAATTGCATCATACAGGTGTCCCTAAACCTGATTCATTTTTCCTTCTTCAAGATTTGTTGAATGTCTCAATGTGTTAAAAATAGTAGGAGCCCTCTAGGGATTTCCTCAGTCCAGGGGATAGCTCTCTCCACTAACTTCTGAGGAACGATGATCCACAGATGAATACACACACAAACATACTGTAATTGGTTCTGATCGACCCTCTCCCCTACCTTTATTTCAGGCTGAATATAAAACGAAGGATACATCAAAGCAAGACTAGCAGCAAACAAAATAAAAATAAACAAATACCTTACTCCTTCCTATCTTCCCTTACAGGAAATCAATCTCACTTTGATTTATACAGGAAATGTATCTCACTTTACTTTCTACAAAACATAACTTGTTTTATTATAATGATATGTCTACATATAGTAGTGAACTATATACAGGCTCATAACAGTTTCAGTAAACAAATTGCTCTTGAGCAACAATAAAATCCAATCTGAGTAATAATAACATTGAACTCTTAAAACTGTTGACAGATTCAAATATAAAACCTGAAAACTTTTGATCACTTTTCAAACCCCTACTTCCAGCGCTGTCATGATAGTGAAAAATAACAATTCCACTAGTAGGCTAGATTATGTGTCTGTTATAAACCATTTCCTATTTGCCATGTTTAGCCTATGTCAGCAACAAAAACGCCGATGAGGTCATGTGTCTGGTGGATTATCATACAGATGTACAGTTACCTATAGGACATCCTCTATGTCAGGGTTTCCCAAACTCCATCCTGAGGCCCCCCTGGGTGCACATTTCCCCCTAGCACTACACAGCTGATTCAAATAATGAACTCATAATCAAGCTTTGATTCTTTGAATCAGCTGTGTAGTGCTAGGGGGGAAAACTAAAGTACACCCATGGAGGCCCCAGGACTGAGTTTGGGAAACCCTGCTCTCGGTGCGCCAAGTCAGATGGCATAGACCAGAGTTCCCAACTGCCTGCAAGTGGTCCGCGGGTGGTTTCATTTGGCCCCCAAATTTTTCTGAGCAAAAAATAAACACAAATATTATTTGTATTATTGTTGGCCATAATAGACTAGAAAAACACAAGGAGCTCAGCTCCGAGTAATTTGTATTTAAGAAATCTGTTCCCAAGTACTCTCACGCATAATAGAAAGACACGTGATCGTATACAAACGTAAGCAAGGTTTGAAATGATTATGTTTTAGTCTAACATTATTTATGTTTGGGCTTCTTGCGGTCAATTTGCGGTCTACACAATTATTTTTAATTATGTTCCTGCGGCCCGACCATACGCGCAAGAGAACATCGGCCCACGTTGATGATCCCTGCACAGGCTACGGCAAAAAAATGTGTTAGAAAACAAGTTATTCACACTGCGATATATTCAGATCATGCCTATTGTGGGTCCTGCGGGATGCGGGCACTTTCTGAAGGGTCAGTGCAATCCAGAATTCTTGGGACATCCATACTCTAAAGCCTAACCTCATCCCTTACCTTAACCATTTTAAATGTTAACTTCAATGGAGGTATGGACCCTTGCGGTAGTAACATCCTGAAACACTGTGCGTGCTTTTCTATACAGCACTTGCCTTGCAATATGCTCTGCAGAGGGAAAACAGTTATTGGAAAAATATAGAGCACGTGACTGACCTGAATTGTGCATGTGTATTCCGTATCATCCAGGAGTCTGACGGTGCAGTCATATTCTCTATCCAGATTCCTGATGCTGCCACTCATTATTCGGCTCAACATCTTCTCACAGAATTGCTGGTCTGTGTCTAGGACCAGAACAATACACTAAACACAGCACAGAATGACTACATTTTTCGATCAACCAGACTAGCAGCAGCTGAAGATTCTACTGCCAAGACGCAGCATAGTCTATCCCATGAAGTTAACACAACACAGACACTGGCCACAGTGCGGAATCATTGAAATGACGCTCGCATCCAGATCCAGGAGCAAAACCGTGGCCGAACGATGGGTGACCATTCACCACTTGCAACCTGAGCTAGAGGGCGGTCCCTTAGAATAGACAGACGTCAATGAGAACCAACGAGAGCGATGTCCACAAAATGGGCAGAAGCCCTAAATAAGCAACACCAAAAATGAATATTTCATCTTTTAATTTTCTTAAGCCACCAATTGGCACAAGGAGGTCCAAAGGTGGTGTTTTCAGTCTCCCATGCATCCCATGTTTATGAATGTTTAGCGCCTCAAACGAATGAGGGGTAGCCCAACCAGACGCAAGATGGCGGTATTATTCATTTTAGGCTGCGTCGTTTATGACAAATGACTTAAAAGGAATAATACCACCATCTTGCGTCCGGGATAGCTATCCCTCATCCGAATGTATTTCCCAATTGTATGACTCAGTGGCCAGAGCTGTTAAGGAGTCTTTTGGACCAAGACTTGGCGCTGCGGTGTCTTTGACAAATCTTTCTTTGTAAGAACTTTGTGACGAATGCTGATGTAAAAAGGGCTTTATAAATACATCTGATTGATTTATTTGATTGATGGCTTTTCGCACAATAGTCTCAGCACAACAATTATCGAATAGCGACTCTTCCACCCCCTAGCGGACATATAACACATTTCATATGAATGACTACAGCCGACTTCATAGGTTCGCTGTGTTCGGAAAATTGATTCGACAAGCAATGACTGAACGAGGATAATTTATAAAACATTTTGAAGCTTAAAAAAAAGAACAAGACAATCCAGAAAAAAATCTACCCTTTTGCCGTGACATTGTGTTCGCAATGCCGTGACCCGGATTCGAACCGGGGTTGCTGCGGCCACAACGCAGAGTACTAACCACTATACGATCACGGCGAGCTACCAGGGCTTGTATAACTTTTGGAGATATTAGGTTTATAACCCAGTATGCAGCGGCATAAATTGACAAAATTGTATCTAGTGAGCTAGCTAGATTACTTTTTCTTTATGAGGTAATGATAGTATTTTATGCATTTTATAGACCTTTCAAATGTCGAATGCTATGTGTAGTAAACTATCCAGAGACAATTGAATCTGAAAATGTGACACCATGTTTAAAAACTATTTGAATCATTTTATTTAGATATGTATTTTTGTTTGGTACATTTCAGTCATAAATGTTTAGGATTCTTCTTAGTTTTATGCAAATTTGCAAATGGAATTAGTTAGCTAATATCCTATTGTTCCTCATCTGCTCATCATGTCTGCTTATATGATGTTTATTGTAGCTAACCTTTCTTGACTTTTGTCTTTTGCCTGAATTATTGTATTTTTTCTTTCAGTTCATGGAAATTGTATTGAATTGTAGGATTGTTGTTAATACGGTTAACATAGGCTATATATTAATAAATATATTAAAGTAGTTCAAATATAAAACCACAAATTGTGTTAATCATAAATGAATCTTGAATAATACAGTCCTAAAAATGGTATTTCATTCATTTTAATAGTTACATACAGGTACATAAGAGCTGAAATGTGTATTATTATTGTTATTATTCACAAGCATGTAGAAAAGTCAGCTTTTTTCATACTGTGATCATTTAAGAATAAATATTGCTTGGGTATCATGCTGAGAACTAAAAACCGAATAGTGCTTTAAGAGAGGAACATAATCCAGGAGATAATCTCCTCAAACTCACATGCCACATGTATACACACACTGACACACACACCTCATAACCATCATTAAACTGATGAAATGTAGCCTAACCAGAGAAATAGAATGTATCATGCTGATTTAATTATGTACATTGCTTTAAGCCTAAACAGCAAATATCCTATTGACTACTCTAGTCACTACTACTACTAAACTATCCTTTTTCCAAAGACGTGGAGAGCGGAAATCAGAAGGTAAAGTCTTGAGGCTCAGTCTCATCATTTTCCTCTGGTTCGTTGCTCCTTGCTGTAGGGACTTTGGCAGCACACTCTGCCTTCCTGGTGAAGGGGCGACCTGGCTGTCCCAGTGTTTGACGTGGGGGCTGCTTGCTGTGTGAAACGTGGCCCATACTCTGGGAAGGGGCACCTTCTTGTCTCTGGGTCACCAATGCTTGCTGTCCCCTGTACTGATCACAAGATGCTACCAAAGGCTTTCCTATGTCTAGCTGTTTGCTCTCTTGCAGCCGCAGCTTGCTGCCCGTGTGGGTATAGTGTAGGTCCACCTTTATCACTAAGGATCCCTTTGGAACAGAGAGAAAAAAACAGAATGTAGATTTTTATTCATACTTTTAGTTAACCATTGAATAAATGATAGATTGCAAAATGTAAACCGTTCTACCATATTATTGAATACTTTCAATTTTAAATATGAGGACGCAGAAAGTAAGCATACCTGGAGCTTTTGAAGGCCACAAAGTCTGAGGCTACAGTCAGGGTTTTCAGCAACCAAGTTGTTTAGCAAGAGAGAGTCCATTTCACCTGACCTGCCAGGACTAGAGAAGATATCCTCCATTGCCTAGACAGAGGTTGGGAATCAAATACATCAGGCAACTACAACAAAACCTGTCACACCCACTTATTATTATTATACACATTATACATGGAGTGGCAGGTAGCTTAGTGGTTAGAGCGTTGGGCCAGTAACTGAAAGGTTGCTGGAATGAATCCCCGAGCTGACAAGGTAAAAATCTGTTGTTCTGCCCTTGAACAAGGCAGTTAACCCACTGTTCCCTGGTAGGCTGTCATTGTAAGTAAGACTTGCCAGGTTAAATAAAGGTTACACATACATGGTATAATGGTTTTGTGTACGGGGAAAATAATGCATTGAACCACTAGGTGTCAGTATGCTCCAAAGAGTCACACCACAGATGCAAACACTTGATAAGCGGTTGTGCACCAATTTCCTGCTCTTGTTTCTCACTTCGGCCATTTATTACAGCTAGGAACTCTATATATGGGCCAACATTCTTGTAAATGGGAAACATCATTCAATGACTGTGTTACGCTGTCGTGAAAGCCAAGAGGGCATACACTGCATAAGGCAGACCTGTGCCAATAAGTGTGCTGTGCATAAGATATACCCTAGAATGGGGAGGGGATGATACTGCGCTCTTGACAACCTTTGTACATGCATGTTCTCTACATATAAAACTTAGTTTTATGAGCAATAAACATTCAAAATTGCAAAGAGTTATGCCGTGTCAGGTTCAGATAAATATCTATACGACAATTTTAGCCTTGAGAGCTGTGACCACAAACTTAAATAGTTCAGACACCATTTGCAGAACCAACTCTTAGAACCTTCTCTCAAAAAATTTTCTTAACATTCTGTTTTCAGTTTTGTTGTGAGTGTAGCTGCAGTGTCATTTAAGTTATGCAACTAAATCAAAATTCTGATTAGTGGGTGTTTGTTCACCACACCCTGCCCTTTACATGATGTGGCAGGTATCAACAAGTAAGCGTGAAGAGGTGACTCACAGGTGTGCTCCTCAGAGTAACAGTGCAGTCCTGGGTCCTGGGGCCAGTAGTTTTCACTGTGCCGAAGGCAACCATGACGTTAGAGAACAAGGCTGAGAAGCTGACCTCCACCTCAACTCCACAGGGGAAAATAAGCAGCTTCTGACGTGGTAGCTCTGTGTGGGATGATATCACATGGAAAGGCAGTTTTAAGATACAAATCCTATGTCAGAAAGCATCTGACATAGGATGCTATCTCTTATTCGTATCCATATTTTTTGAAACTGCACTGTCGGTTAGGGGCTCGAAAGTAAGCATTTCACTGTAAGGTTGTTGTTGTTGTATTCGGAGCATGTGACTAATACATTTTTATTTGATTTAATTTTATCTCTAGGAGACAGACTAGATAAGAGAATTAACCAGGCATGTTATCAGAAAAGTTTATTTTATCAGATGTTACCTTGTCCTTGAAAAAGGTTACAGTAGGAGTTTGTTCTTCAAAATCTGAGGCCAAAATATACATAGGGATTTTCAAGAACTTCAGTGATGACAACATTCTATTTGAATAAATAATACACGATAAGCAAGTTCCTAGGTGACAGGGGGACAACAAAAGTATATTCCCTTCTGTTATGTATACAACTGATATACTGTGAGTGAAATAAGCTTATAGTTGACTTTAAATATACAAATAAGTTCGCTGTCTAAACTGTCAATTATTGAATGGTGGTGTGATGGTCATGACTCATGCTAAACCACACTGTTTTTAACAGCCACATCCATATCACATGCAGAACTGGAGGGGTGTAGGGAGGAGGGAACATATTGCTATTCCTCTTTCTTGATAAGACTAGTTTAGGGCAAGAAAATTATATTACAGTATGTCAGAGAAAATCACACACCATACCATTGCTAATGCATCTAAAATAAGAACAGCACTTGACATACACACAATAATTTATCAATAGTGTCTTTAGATTACCCTTTATTGTGGAAAAAGGGTCTGGATTGCGGATATTGTGGTATAAAAACTTACCGTTGGCTTGTCTCCAGCAGGCATCTCTCAGACGTAGCTCCCCAGTGTGGCCGGTGGTCCTGACCGGATCTGTAAGGGAGCGAGGCTCCTTCAGCGTGTGCTTGATCTCCACCGCCTGCTTCCCTGTGACCAGAGGGTCTCTGCCTAGATCTGAGGAACAGGGTAAATGTTAAAGGTTAGCCTATGCTGCCAAGGCAACAGCTGTTCTTAAGGAAGGTTCAATAGTAGGACTGAAATGAAAATAATAATACTATTTGACTGATGTAAAGGCTCTGAAATTATAAACATGTGGATAATAAGAGTGAAATGTTTAGATGACAGACATGTACAAGACATTGTGGGCCAGAGTTGACATTTTTTACATTTTAAATGTAACCTTAATTTACTCGGCAAGTCAGCTAAGAAAAAAATATTCTTTACAATGAGGGCCTACGGGGACAACTGAAAAGGGACAACTGATACACTGAAACCCTATTCAGGGCCCTGGATACAGGCTTACTCTTAGCCTTGCAGAGGATATGGCTTTAGTACATATTTTAAGCAAGCTGTCTTCGCTATGTTTCCATTAGAGTTGAGTGAACAGCAGTTCATCATCAACTATTTTTCCATTAATAAATAACTCGAGGACAGAAATAGATCATAATTCTTCAAATGAGGTTCTGGGAACATGGTCTCATGATCTGTCACTTCAGTGAATATTATTTCATAGACATGAATTAGCAAAGGTTGTTTAAGGTCTAAAATACGATTCTGATAAATGCAACAGTTAGACAAAGTATTCCCACGCATAATAGAGAGATGAGATCATGCACAAATGTAAGCAATGTTTGAAATTATTATGTTTTAGTCAAATTTTATATCTGTTTGGGCTTCTTGAGGTCAATTTGCAGTCTACAAATTATTTGTAATTATGTTCCGTCCCCCCGACCATGAGCTCAAGAGACAAATCGGCCACACGGCTGAATCTAGTTGATGATCCCTGCAGTACAAAACGTCACCTTTTATTCAAGGGTATTTTCATACATATCTGTTTTATTGTGTAGAAATTAATGCACTTTATGTATCTAGTCCCCCCGTAAGTATTTGAACAAATTCACTTAGAAAATTAAATTAAGTCAAACGTTTAGTATTTGGTTACATATTCCTAGCATGTATTGACTACCTCAAGCTTGTGACTCTACAAACGTGTTGGCTGCATTTAGTTTGTTTTGGTTGTGTTTTGGATTATGTTGTGCCCAATAGAAATTAATGGTAAATAATGTATTGGAGCCACTTTTATTGTGGAGTCACTTTTATTGTAAATATGCATAGAATATGCTTCTCAACACTTCTATATGAATGTGGATGCTACCATGATTACTGATATCCATGAATTAATGAAAGTTACAGATGCACAAATATCACGCCCCCAAAACATGCTAACTCACCATTACCAATAACAGGGGAGGTTAGCAATTTTTGGGGGTATGATATTTATTTCTCTGTAACATTCTAACTCATCATTATTCACGATTTATTCATGATTACACTTCCAGAAATGTAGCTGTAAACCTGAAATAAAATGTATTGTGTCACGTTTGTTTTCACAATGTCCCAGTGAATAACGGTGCAGTAAATATATGTCTTATGTAAGCCGTGAGCTTCTGTGCTGAGGTCCAACCGTTACAGCCACTGGTAATTCATCAGTCAACCAAAGCAGTACTTTACCACCACCTCCTTGGATGGGTTGTGTTAAGTTATGCAGGATCACTGGAGCTGGAGCTGATTGACCACAGGAGAGCAGTGTAGGGGGGTACATACACACGCCAGAGCAGCTGTCTTTAACTCTACTGCTCTCAGGTTTCCTGCTGTGCTCTGACCAACAGTGTGAATTTCCAGAGAATGAGGTCACATGCTAATGCAGCTCTGTCCCACAAAGTCATGTTACCAGAGAGACCCATCAAACATGTTACAGGTTTTCACGCATTTCGCTACACCCGCAATAACATCTGCTAAACATGTGTATGTGACCAATCAAATGTTATTTTATTTAAGATTTTGGTTTTTCCAATTATGTTTTGAGGTTAGACTTTAGCACGTATAGATCGTAGGGGGCGCTGAGTGGTGTCACCTCGTTACTCAGTATGTGTTGCACCTGTTCTGGTTTCCGTCTCGTTAGTGGGAAGGTGTTTCACCTGTGCTGGCCCAGGTGCTATTCAAGAGTGGCTGGCCCAGTGCTCCAATTGCCTTGAGAGATGTGGAGGGTCAACACCTTTAGTTGGTGTGTTTATAGAAAAGCGTTCCTTTGTCTGATTTTGGTTTGATTCCTGTCTTTAATTTTGGTGTGGGTCTTTCTTTTGTTTGCCTCTTGGGCAAATGTATTGTGCGCTCGTGGTGGGTGTCTTTTAGGTTCCAGTTGTTGTTGCTATTCAACTTTCAGTGGACAACCCCATGAGTGTCTTTCAGAACCCTTCATAAAACCCATCTGTTTTGGTTGTTGGTCAGTAACTCTTTGTTAGTTCCCCCTTTGAGTGACACTTTGATTTCGTGCTGGGGAATGAAACAAACAAAACAAGCAGCCCTCCAAGCGCCGCCCACTGCTACCTGCTGAACCAGTGGGAGTAGTTAGTGATAGAGAAACATTAAAGGCCCAGTGCAGTCAAAAATGTGATTTACTTGTGTTTTATATATATTTCCACACTGAGGTTGGAATAATTCTGTGGAAAATTATGATAATGTCCTTTTAGTGTAAGAGCTGTTTGAAAAGACCGCCTGAAATTTCATCCTGTGTTGATGGGATGGAGTTTTGGCCTGCCTGGTTACATCACCAGGTGGTAAATTAGTTAATAGACCAATAAAGAGTTCCAAACCTCTCTCAGACCACTCCCAGATAGTCCAAGCTAAATTCTTGCTTAAGAAATTGAACTTTGCTAAGAATTTTTTGTTCTTTTTTTAAACCATTTAATTAAAAACAATCACAGTAAGGAAATTAATTGTTAACTAGAAATGATTTGAGATTGAGATAAAAACAGCTGCATTGAACCTTTAGGATGTGAAAATGTCTGTGCTTCATCCAACAACAACTTCCACACTGACCCAGTTTACAGACACTATATTATGCATCTCATATAGAGGAGCTATAGAACCCAGAGTCACCTAGAGTCATTAGCAGGGAATTTAGTCTTTCTTGGGTAATATCTAGTATTTTTTGGTCAAAAGAAATACAGGGGTTTCCCATATGAGTCATGGATTGGTGTTAACAGTATGTCAAAACATCCATCCTGGAATTCCAAAGCCACACAGACTGAGGGAAGTACTATAAGCAAAGCCACCGTCATACTATAAGAGCAAAGCCTATCATCCAATAACACTGACCCTCAGAGACCTGCTCCAGGACGTGAGTGACCTTCTCCGGCTGCAGAATGTGCTTGTTCAGGTACTTGGTGAAGATCCCAGTGCTCTTCCCTCCGTCCTGCACCTCATACGCTTCTGCATCTTCACATCTTTTAAGGCAGCAGTAGGTCATTTAGATGTCAGGTCATGAATGAACACTCATAAAATAAGTTGTTACATACACACAAAAAATACATACGTGGCATATCCATACACTGTGTTTCCCATGGGTACCAAGGGCCTGATTTCAGAAGTTATGCAATCTTGGTTGTACCTTAAAATACAAATATACAACTTAACACGAATATACAACTTAACACCTGTTTTAGTCCTTCCACAATCATAATACTGTTTGTACAATAGTTGTACAAGATGTAGCGCCACAAACAGTAACATGAGGAGGCCTACCATGTTCTGCAGGTGTCTAGTAAGACCACACTCAATGCAGTCCGTCTCTCCTGCATCATGCGCATGACCCTCTGTACACAGACACAGTTCTCTGGACGGTAGGGCTGTGGAGCGTCTATGGCCACCAGGTAGTTCCTCCCTGAACGTTCGTACCCATGACCAGCATAGTAGAACAGGGCTGTAGGGGATATCATAACGTTACAGGTATTTTTTTAATGTATTTCAGTGATACACCAAAATTACTATTTAGAGTTAGTTACCATTGATCACATTTACTTCATCAGATGAACACAGGAAAGACAAGTCTCTCATAGGTGTAAAATAGTACATTCAGAACACAAGAAGAGTACACTGAGTGTACAAAACATTATGAACACCTGCTCCATGACATAGGCTAACCAGGTGAATGCTATGATCCCTTATCGATGTCACTTGTTAATCAGTGTAGATGAAGCCTTGAGTCACTTGAGACATGGATTGTGAATGGGCAAGAAAAAAATATTTAAGTGCCTTTGAGCAGGGTATGGTAGTAGGTGCAAGGTGCATGGTATACAGTCTGTCAAGAACTGCAACGTTGCTGGGTTTTTCATGCTCAAAAGTTTCCCGTGTGTATCAAGAATGGTCCATCACCCAAAGGACATCCAGCCAACCAACTTATCACAACTGTGGGAAGCATTGGAGTCAACACGGGCCAGCATCCCTGTGGAACGCTTTCGACACCTTGTAGAATCCATACCCCGACAAATTGAGGCTGTTCTGAGCTCAAAAGGACGTGCAACCCAATATTAGGAAGGTGTTCCTAATGTTTTGTACACTAAGTGTATATTCCCGTTCAGAGCGAGGTAGAGATAAGGAAGAAGAAAGGGTGAAACTGCACATGAAAAAGGTCAGGGGTTTTCAGAGCAATGAAAGTAGGACATAGTAGAGCCGCAGTAGCTACATGTTTCATACTCTTTATGCATCTGTCAAACAAGGCTCCATGTTTTAGCCGGTTTCATTTGATCAAAGATATACTGTGTAGAATATCACACAACACTGACCCTATCCTTTATCAACAAGCCATTATGTTGCTTGCTTTCTAGGTATTATGTCCAGCGGAAACAGGTCAACTGTGCAGGTCCTAAAAGCTCATAGAAAGCCAAGTTGATACTTTTTAGATAGTTTTTTTAGTTTCACATTAAGCTGACCTCGTTTTCTATAACAGCCAACAACACACACGGAGAGTTTTGACTGTGTTAGATTGCTTCTTGTGTAAATATTTTCTGTCTGGATTTTAATGATTTGTATGTATTGTATTAGATGAGGCAGAAAGTTATACATTCTTAAAAATGCTTACATACCAAATAAAATGTAATGTGTATGGCTCAGTGCCTGTAATAACAGTGTGAACGTTTATTTATTTGACTAAAATATAAAAGGGAGATAAGCTGACAGTTTGCTGGGTTGCTAAAAGCCCTTTACAGGCGCTAAATAATTCTGTAAAGTAGAAGTATCACAGGACTTTAGAAACGGCTATAAATAGCCAGGCTTTTCACACCAAACACTACAGACCCATGCTTCTCCTTTCCACCTCTTATCTGCCTTCTAAACCACACTCACACCAAGCTACTAATAAGATCTCAAAACAGCAGCATAGAATTATGAACTGTGACCTCAACAAGTTCAACGGAAAAGAGTAGAATAAGTTCAAAGGGAACTTAACCAGACTACGAAGTCTAATTTCCACTTAACATATACTTTTAAAAAATACATTTACACCTATTTATCTGAGATGGGGAATAGTATTACTCTCATCGTTAGCTTTTTAGAGTCTCTGAAAAAAACTCAATTCAAAATACATTTTCCATTGTAATGTTACCACCAGAATACTGTACAATGTTAAACTCACCATACACACCCCTATCAAGCAGAAGAATGAACTTGTCAATGGCTGCCAGCATCTCCTCCCTGGTGAGGTCCAGAAGAGACACCACTCTGAAGCCCAGCTGCTGCAGCAGGTTGGCCAGCTCATGGACATCCATAGTGGGGGCCATCAGGTCCGGGTGGTGGGAGTAGTTGAGGTTACCAATAAGCAGGGCCACTTTGTCAGTCGCTGAATGGAAAGACCATAGTGGAATTAGTAATTGGGGTTAATTTACTGTACAAGAACAGCTAATTAAACTGTAGAAACATGAAACTGCATGCAGTACCAGTCAAAAGTTTGGACACACCTACTCATTCCAGGGTTTTCTTTATTTTGACTATTTGCTACATTGTAGAATAATAGTGAACAGATCAAAACTATGAAATAACACATATGGAATCATGGAGGCTGCTTTTCCTTCAATCTACAGTTCAACTCATCCAAAACCATCTCAAATGGGTTGAGGTCGGGTGATTGTGGAGGCCAGGTCATCTGATGCAGCACTCCATCACTCCCCTTCTTGGTCAAATAGCCCTTACACAGCCTGGAGGTGTGTTGGGACATTGTCCTGTTGAAAAATAAATTATAGTCCCACTAAGCGCAAAGCAGATAGGATGGCGTATTGCTGCAGAATGCTGTGGTTGCCATGCTGGTTAAGTGTGCCTTGAATTCTAAATAAGCCACTGACAGCGTCACCAGCAAAGCACCATCACTCCTCCTCCTCCATGCTTCACAGTGGGAACCACACATGCAGAGATTATCCGTTCACCTACTCTGCTTCTCACAAAGACATGGCGGTTGGAACCAAAAATCTCAAATTGGGACTCGTCATACCAAACAACAGATTTCCACCGGTCTAATGTCCATTGCTCATGTTTCTTGGCCCAAGCAAGTCTCTTCTTATTATTGGTGTCCTTTAGTAGTGGTTTCTTTGCAGCAATTCGACCATGAAGGTCTGATTCACGCAGTCTCCTCTGAACAGTTGATGTTGAGATGACCCTGAGACTTAAAGTCTGTGAAGTATTTATTTGGGCAGCAATTTCTGAGGCTGGTAACGCTAATTAACTTGTCCTCTGCAGCAGAGGTAACTCTGGGTCTTCTCTGGGCGGTCCTCATGAGAGCCAGTTTCATCATAGTGCTAGATGGAAGAAACTTTCAAAGTTCTTGACATTATCCAGATTGACTGCCCTTCATGTCTTAAAGTAATGATGCACTGTCATTTCTCTTTGCTTATTTGAGCTGTTCTTGCCATAATGTGGTCTTTGTATTTTACCAAATATTGCTATCTTTTGTATACCAGCCCTACATTGTCACAACACAACTGATTGGTTCAAACGCATTAAGGAGGAAGAAATTCACCTGTGTAATTAAATGCATTCCAGGTGACTACCTCATGAAGCTGGTTGAGCCTCGGCATACACATCACAGACAAACTGAATTGGTCCACTCACACTGACAGCGTCGTGAAGAAGGCGCAGCAGCGCCTATTCAACCTCAGGAGGCTGAAGAAATTCGGCTTGTCACCAAAAGCACTCACAAACTTCTACAGATGCACAATCGAGAGCATCCTGGCGGGCTGTATCACCGCCTGGTACGGCAACTGCTCCGCCCTCAACCGTAAGGCTCTCCAGAGGGTAGTGAGGACTGCACAACGCATCACCGGGGGCAAACTACCTGCCCTCCAGGACACCTACACCACCCGTTGTTACAGGAAGGCCATAAAGATCATCAACGACATCAACCACCCGAACCACTGCCTGTTCACCCCGCTATCATCCAGAAGGCGAGGTCAGTACAGGTGCATCAAAGCTGGGACCGAGAGACTGAAAAACAGCTTCTATCTCAAGGCCATCAGACTGTTAAACAGCCACCACTAACAGTGAGTGGCTGCTGCCAACACACTGTCATTGACACTGACCCAACTCCAGCCATTTTAATAATGGGAATTGATGGGAATTATGTAAATATATCACTAGCCACTTTAAACAATGCTACCTTATATAATGTTACTTACCCTACATTATTCATCTCATATGCATATGTATATACTGTACTCTACATCATCGACTGCATCCTTATGTAACACATGTATCACTAGCCACTTTAACTATGCCACTTTGTTTACTTTGTCTACACACTCATCTCATATGTATATACTGTACTCGATACCATCTACTGTATGCTGCTCTGTACCATCACTCATTCATATATCCTTATGTACATATTCCTTATCCCTTACACTGTGTATAAGACAGTAGTTTTGGAATTGTTAGTTAGATTACTTGTTGGTTATCACTGCATTGTCGGAACTAGAAGCACAAGCATTTGCTACCTCGCATTTAACATCTGCTAACCATGTGTATGTGACAAATAAAATTTGATTTGATTTGAGCGAATGCCAAGAGTGTGCAAAGCTGTCATCAAGGCAAAGGGTAGCAACTTTAACACTTTTTTGTTACTGCATGATTCCATATATGTTATTTCATAGTTTTGATGTCTTCACTATTATTCTACAATGTAGAAAATAGTAAAATAAAGAAAAACCCTGGAATGAGTAGTATGCGTGTCAACTTTTGACTGGTGCTGTATATTCGATAATACTGCTACAACAGTTCCCCTCTTCAATGAGGAAATGCTCAAACTGCATTCTAAAAATTACAAATACTTTATTTACACTAATACTTTATTTACACCGAGCCATACCTGTGAGTTTTGGAGCTGTGGCTTTGAGTTGATTAGATGGCTCTGAACAAAATGGAAAAAAGAAAGAAAAACAAAGGTTGAAATCAGTGCATAACTTCACACATCACACTTCAATCTGTCAATCAAACACAACAAACAAGATCAAAAGCAATATGAGTGTGTTAAAGGCCTCCGTTTTACTTCAGACTGGTTGAGTCAAAATGTAGAAAACACATTCAAATGCAAAAGGGGAACATACATCCAAAGGCTAGTTTCATTTCAAGTGATTTAGATGTTGTCTATACAACCCTGCCCACTGTTGAGAGCCTGACAACTTCCTACCATTTCTGTCTTTAACAAAGGGAAAGTACCTTAAATCCTCAGCAGAATGGAAAGACCCACTTGATAGTTTTGTACAAAGGTACTGGGAGACATGTGCAGAAATCGAAATATTCACAGCTATTCCACTAGCTCATTGAAACGTGCGGAATTACTTTTACAGTGAATTATGTGGTAGACTTCATCAGGGAAAATAGAAAATGTTAATAGTAAAGCTCATGCCACTGAACAAATAACTGTTGTTATTGTTTTGTCATGTGCTTCTATGAAGGACTTTTGGGTTTCATATTCACTATATCTATATATAATTAAAGAGACACATTCACAAAAGATAGAGTCCATCATTTTACAACATCATTCACAGTGGGTTGACTTCCTACAAAGAACAACATTCCTTCCTAATTATTTGCAAAGATGCCCTTCGAGCTCTATCATATTTCCATTTACCTATATCAACATCAGCTGGCTCTGTCCATCTTTCTTCTTCAACATTGGACACAGAGCAGAGATATGTTCCTCTATCGTCTGCCTCTGCATTATGTATCTACAAGGGACACAAACACATTCCCATTAATGTTTGGCTCTACTCATGCACATAAGACTATTCTAGAAAACAAACCGTATGTTAAATATTAACCAAGTTCTTCTAAATTGCAATGTTTACATAGGACTGCTGAAGCAGCCAGATCAAATGTCAAGACAGAGTAAATACGATGACATCAGTGCAGGAGTAATTAAACACTGGAGTTACCTGCAATGTGTTAGTGGTTTTGCCCAGCAGAGGATGTCCATTTCTGTACCACTGGTAGTGTGGGATAGGAATGCCAAAGGCAGAGCAGCTGAGGGTGAGTCTCTGCCCCTGTCTGACAGTCTGGGGTGCAGGGTGTACAGCGATATGGAGCTCCCCTCGCCAGGCTACTGGGAGACCTAAAGAAATCAAAAATGCAATATTAATACATTCTATGCAAAATAGTTCTCTGCAATGATCAAATAAGTTTAAACATCTGCATTGAAAACATATTATCTTATAACTAGTAACTAATATAGACTATTCATATACCTGGTTTAGCAATGTCCGGGACCTTTACTTTGACCCATTCACTGAACACACAGTTGCAGAACTGGTCATTCACTCGGCAAATGTAAAGCTGAGACCTCTGGGCTGTGACAGTCAGATCTGCTCTGGTTGCACCAAATACCTAAAAAAAACATTAGCCATTTCATTGGTTATACACTGTGTTACTCTATAAATTGACAACATAATACAGTGTCAGACAAGAATGACAAAAATCCTCCACAACCACATACCTCCTCTTTATCAGATTTGAACCACTGGTAGTTCAGGATACCTGTCCCCTCTGCTCTCACACTCAGATTCACCTGATAGTTCAGTGGTACACTCACAGAAACAGGATGCTGCACAATGACAAGGTCTGAAAATGGAAAGTGATAACATTATATTACAGAATTGTTATTAAAAAATAATGTTATGTCAGCGTACTGATCAAAGGTCACAGAACATAGTTGATTTGCAAAATAAATTGGGAAAATTCACACCTCTGATCATGTTTTTCATTACTTCAGTGTGGAATAGGAGCTTCTAAACCTCAAGTATAGTCGGTTCTGGTCATTCCTGCACTGTGCTGCCTGTAAGATGTGAAAAAAATACAAAATATGGGCATCAGACTGGGTATCAACCAACACAAATCAAGATGCAGCCAAAAATCACAGGAACACGTGGAGCTGATGTCTGATAAGGGCCATGACTATGTTTGTGGACACAATGGAACAAATGTGCATTGGCAAGTATGACTAGCAGATTTCTGCCCACTTCCCACTTTACAACTGTACATGTGACAATCACCATAAGACAATTAATCTATTTCCAGAGAAATAGACTGGAGGCTAGCATCTTTACAACACAATCTGTGCTGGCTGACCAAATCTGGACAGTTGTCCATCATCATCTTCCTGAAAATTGCTTATTACAGAGTAGTAACAAGTATATGCTACTATCAATATGCTGTACAGTTCTACAGTTTAATGGCTGTAAATTTAGACCTGAACAATGTCCACTACTAGTCTACAGCTCAAAATTGTGACTGTTAGTTATATGGTATACTACTTGACCAATAAGAATGTCCTGACGCACACATTAGTAGCCTATAAACTTAGGTGAATCACCACCACACATTCCTGTCTGCACACTCATCCCATAATGTGCTGCGTTGTTTCAGCAAGAAGGCACATAAATATGTTTTACAATTATTAGTGTTTGATCATATATTATTGTCATAGAAAAAAATCACTAGGCCTATGTTAATTGTTGTAATTGTGAGAGGTATTCTTACATTAAATGAAATATAGAAGTCTTTGGTAAACACGAAGGGGAACAAGCAGAACAAACACGCAAATAGTATGATTATAGAAGAAGTGATCCAACACATTTCTATGGCTAGAGAGGGTTATTGTGTAGGCTACCTATATCAATGTTTTGTACATACCTGAACTGCGACCAAACACCATGTAAATGCCACACTGTAAGAGCATTCATTCGACTGCCTCAAATAAACTACAGTCGAGAATTTAACTAACCGAGAATCCTCAAAACTTTATCTCAATAAAAAAAATAAAAGGACATCCTTTTTTCCCGGAACAATGATACCCGCCCTTTACCGTAGTATATGTAGTATATGAGCCCTATCATATAAAATATCTTATGAAATGCAATACTAACGCAATTAAATTAGGGAAATAGTTATCCACAACGAGATCAACAGTCACACGTGGACAACAATAACATAGCACAGACATCTAAAAGGTTGATTCATTTTGATTTCACTTTTGAAGTCTCTCAAAATGCTCAACAATGCTCCCGCCTTATCCCTTTTGAAATAAATAGGCTTATTACGTTATATGAAACGTATTTCGGTTTTATGAAATTACTCTTGTGCTTATTAGTTTAAATTGGGATTGAATTAAATAGCAATGTTTTATGTAATGCCCCACTTTGCTGGTAGTCCTCTGTGCTTAGTGTGTAAAGGTAACCTAAGCAGGCAATGGAAAATTAAGCAATGTGATCAGATGGATGAATTTACAACCCACATTCTCAAGGGTGTTTTGGAAGAACTCTTTAGTGGTAGGCAGTATCAAATGGGGGCCGCCCCTGGGTAAGCACACTGACAAAAAGTATCCCTGGATACACAACATATTAGTGTTTTGCAACAAGTCTGCCACCAACACAGTGTCCCACCGAAATATGAGTCTATACTCACTGTTGTCAACATGTTAAGAGGTTGGATGTTTAACATGACCTTGCGTGGTCAACTATGATAGTGTATAATGGTCTGTTATCTCTTGTGATATTTATTTGACATACATTCTTCCAATTTGAAATGTATAGATTTTTCCTCAGACATTACCTTTAGCCTTCTCTTGTTGAATATATGTCTGAAGGCTAGCTTGGGAAAATGTGATGTGCACTTGCGGCTATTTGTAGGTCTGCTATAAATAGTGTCCTGATGGCACCACAAGCACGCCTATGATTGACAATTGCATTCAGAGTTTTGCTGCTGGGAATCAGGCTCCAAAGGACACTGAAAAGCCTATAATTGGTAAGTTCACAATATTATACACTTTTCTTTCAACCAAGAAGTCTTTGAGTTCAATGTTCACCTCTGAATTGTAAAATAATGTCTAAGGATTATGTTTGACTCCTAAAAACCTTTGTAGAGTCTGATAGCAGTTCCTATTTATAACATTCTCCATTGCAACTGCTTAACTTGGTCAAAGGAAAGCAGTTACCCACTGTCTGAATTATATTTTAGTTCAATAATTGTTACATTGCTTGAGAAAGGTGCATACATGTTATTTTTTATTCAAGGATCTATTTGAGTTGTTGAAAGGTTTCCCAAAGACTAATCTAGATCACATTTTTTCAGTATTCACAGCTGTTTTCTCCTTTCTTTTCCAGCAACTCTTACATCGGTAAGACACTGCAACTTGAAACTGGGGCTTTGATCCATGCCAAGCTGAGCATTTTTTACTCAAGGACCAGTCTTCTGTAGTAGACACTTTTCCTTTATATTTTTGGGAATATCTGTTGAGTGGACAATGACTTCTAGAAGACCAATGACCCGTTCTTACTCTGGCAATGGGAGGTCCGGCGGCAGCCACAATGAGGAGGAGGTCAGCTCTTCGAATGGCCGCTTGGAGAGCTGCAACTACCTCTCCAATGTCAGGCCCGGAAACAGGTAGATGACCTCTTCTTCCTTGTTTCATTACGACTCTAGGCATTTCAGTGTGACTCTGTCCACCACACACATTCATTAGATACTTTGGCCATCTCAACATATCTGTGGAGCCTTTTCTAGTCCAAAATGCAAATGTTACATGGCAAGTAATAACCATGCAACAGTATTTCAGTATTCTAAAGAAAAGTACAGCTCTTAGAATACCGGTAAGTATTCTTCATTTGTAGCCTACTTTATAAATACAAATGAGCCATGTAAAATAATCTAAGACATAAAACCACCAATATGACTGATGAGATGCCTTTATTCGCCTCCTCTATGAATTCCTCTATGTATTCTCAAATCAGGTCATCGAGGTAATGCATTCTTTCTAACATTTTAACCACCCTTCCCGGTTACACCCAAGATTGAAAGAGCAAATCTACACCTGTTTTTAACAATGCTGTAAGTGAATATGTTAAATTGACTTCTTTGATGTTATTGGACATCAACGTTGATATACAATTTAATTCATACAAAGTTATATGTATATTTTCAACAACGTTATAGGCACTGTTTCCATGTCACTTTCTCAACTGCTAAGAAATGTAAAATATTTGAGAGAGCAATCTCAATCTTCCTTCACAATCAGTAATGATCATGAACTGCCTTCTTCCCCTCCCTGGAATAAACAACACTCTGTGCAATGATGTCTATTCGACATCTATTCCACATTGTTTCAGCGTAATTTAGTAAAAATGACGTGAAAACAACATTGATTCAACCACTATGTGCCCAGTGGGAAGTGAAGAATGAATAATGGTTGGCTAAAAGATCCTTGAAATATTGGCTTTCTCATTGGAAAGTACTTCAGCACATGCCCTGAAGAACAGACACACAAGCTAAAGCACCATTTTTTGTCTCCAGGAGTACATTGTTCGGTGTGATGGCTCAGCTGACTGAGGACACCCAGCCTGTATTTGAGACCACCTTAAAATCCAAGGCCGTGTCAGAGAACTGTAATGTTAAGTTGACATGTGTGGTTACAGGTAGGCCTACACTAAACAACCTCCATCAGAGTTGACCTAATTACTTGCATTTGCGTATGTGTGTTTGAATGCTTTAGATAGTTATGAGTAGGCGATGGTATTAGTCATTCTGTGGTTAGTTTGAAATCAAAGCAGAGAAACAAACCTACTTCTGAACAGCGATGCAAACATGAATTGAGAAAGGTAATGCATATATAAACGTCAATTGAAGACAATGAAAAGAGAAAAGTTACTTTAAAATGCTTATGACTGCTTATTCTTATGTTTTCTTCTATAGCTTATTCATTAATGCGAAAGTAAAATAAAACTGTTAAAAAAGTAAAGGCAGCTGAGACTAAATTAGCAATGGCATAATGTTGGCGCAGAGAGGCAAGACATAAATAGGATTAAAAATCTAAGCAGGTTTTGCTATTTCCTTCCCCCCGGCATCTGAGTTGGCCCCTTCTCAACCACAGCAGCAGAACTTGTGGCCTTGAACACTGCCATGACGCAGCAGTCTGAAACAGGCCTTTGTTCTTGATACAATTTCCTTTCAAAGCTTTCTGTTCCTTTTGTTTTATTGCTGATTAATTAATTCATAAGATGCTTGAAAAAAAACAGCGAATGGCTACTGTGTTCATACTTCAATGGTAACCTAGAAATTAAAATAATGATCATACGGGCATAATCTTAATGAGAGATAAACATGAAACTATATCTAATAAAAAATAGTTTTTTTGAGTTTTTAACCAGGTTATTATTTTACACTGTATGTCTGTGATGTACAGTCGAAGTCGGAAGTTTACATACACTTAGTTTGGAGTCATTAAAACTTGTTTTTCAACCACTCCACAAATGTCTTGATAACAAACTATAGTTTTGGCAAGTCGGTTAGGACATCTACTTTGTGCATGTGCGGCCGATGTGAAATGGCTAGCTAGTTAGCGGGTGTGCGCTAATAGTGTTTCAGTCGGTGACGTCACTCGCTCTGAGACCGAGAAGTAGTTGTTCCCGGTAAAGATGCTTTGTGAGTGACTGTGGTTGATGTGTGCAGAGGGTCCCTGGTTCGAGGCGAGGAGAGGGACGGAAGCTATACTGTTACACATGACACAAGTAATTTTTCCAATAATTGTTTACAGACAGATTATTTCACTTATAACTCACTGTATCATAATTCCAGTGGGTCAGAAGTTTACATACACTAAGTTGACTGTGCCTTTAAACAGCTTCTGAAAATGATGTCATGGCTTTAGAAGCTTCTGAGACTAATTTATTTAATTTCAGTAAATTGGAGGTGTATCTGTGGTTGTATTTCATGGCCTACCTTCAAACTCAGTGTCTCTTTGCTTGACATCAAGGGAAAATAAAAAGAAGTCAGCCAAGACCACAGAAAATAAATTGTAGACCTCCACAAGTCTGGTTCATCCTTGGGAGCAATTTCCAAGCGCCTGAAGGTACCACGTTCATCTGTACAAACAATAGTACACATGTATGGAACCACGCAGCCGTCATACCTCTCAGGAAGGAGATTCGTTCTGTCCCCTAGAGATTAACATACTTTGGTGTGAAAAGTGCAAATCAATCCCAGAACAACAGCAAAGGACCTTGTGAAGATGCTGGAGGAAACAGATACAAAAGTATCTATATCCACAGTAAAACAAGTCCTATATCGACATAACCTGAAAGGCCGCTCAGCAAGGGTGAAGCCACTGCTCCAAAACCGCCATCAAAAAGCCAGACTACGGTTTGCAACTGCACATGGGGACAAAGATCATACTTTTTGGAGAAGTATCCTCTGGTCTGATGAAACAAAAATAGAACTGTTTGGCCATAATGACCATTGTTATGTTTCGGGGTGCTTTGCTGCAGGAGGGACTGGTGCACTTCACAAATAGATGGCATCACGAGGGAGGAAAATGATGTGGATATATTGAAGCAACATCTCAAGATATTAGTCAGGAAGTTGAAGCTTGGTCTCAAATGGGTCTTTCAAATGGACAATGACCCCAAGAAAACTTCCAAAATGGTGGTAAAAGGGCTTAAGGACAACAAAGTCAAGGTATTGGAGTGGCCATCACAAAGCCCTGACCTCAATCCTATAGAAATTTAGTGGGCAAGCAAGGATGCGAGCAAGGAGGCCTACAAACCTGACTCAGTTGCACCGGCTCTGTCAGGAGGAATGGGCCAAAATTCACCCAACTTATTGTGGGAAGCTTGCGTAAGGCTACCCGAAACGTTTAAAGTTAAACACTTTAAAGGCAATGCTACCAAATACTAATTGAGAGTATGTAAACTTCTGACCCACTGGGAATGTGATGAAAGAAATAAAAGCTGAAATATATCATTCTCTCTACTATTATTCTGATAGTTCACATTCTTAAAATAAAGTGGTGATCCTAACTGACCTAAGACAGGGAATTTTTACTCGGATTAAATGTCAGGAATTGTGAAAAACTGAGTTTAAATGTATTTGGCGTAGGTGTATGTAAACTTCTGACTTCAACTTACCATCTCCATGTGATGTCCACAGGAAACCCAGCCCCAGAACTGACGTGGTACAGAGACGACATGGAGTTGGACCGATACTGCGGTCTTCCAAAATATGAAATTGGCCGCAATGGAAAAACACACACACTCCAAATTTACAAGTATGTAAGGCAATGAGAATACCATACACAATTTACACCAGATAATAAATGTCACGAAATTCAACAATTACAATTTGGGTTTAGAAGATGTGTATTCTTGTGCTCAATGGTGCCTGCACTGTTCCCAAAATGATTTGAGTCTCTCTCTTTCCAGCTGCACAGTGGATGATGCAGCCATCTATCAGGCTTCAGCCAGGAACAGCAAAGGCATTGTCTCCTGCTCTGGGGTTCTGGAGGTGGGCACCATGAGCGAGTTCAAGATCCACCAGAGGTTCTTTGGCAAGCTGAAAGAGAAGGCAGAGAACAAGAAGAGGGAGTTGGAGGAGAGCAGGAGAAGGGGAAATGAGAATGTCCAGAAAGATCCTCAGGAACAGAAGCCTCTCCAGAACAGCCCGATCGCCCCTCAGAGGAAGCGCCGGATCCCAAGTGCCCTCTCTTCACCACCGAATGGGGAGGAGAACACAGTCAGCCAGGGGGCAGTGGCTGTAGAACCTAATGGGGCCAGTGCTGAAGTCAGTGAACCGGCCCCAGTGACGACTACAGAGAATGGGAGCAAGACTCCCAACAATGACTTTGACAATGTGGAGATTGCCACCACCAAGCCCCCAACCACAGAAATCTTTGCCAAAAAAAAGATGAAGATCTCAAATGGTATAGATTCTGGGGTTGTTAGCTGTAACAGTAGTCATACAGGACCGGGCACAAGTGAAAATGCATATGATGGAGGAATAAGTTTGGCTCAATTTCTGTCAGAGACCCTTCATTCACAGACTGCTGAAGAAAAGAAGTTCCCTGCACGAGTGGAGGAAACTGTGGCAATGGAGGCAATGGATACTACTACTACAGATCCTAAAACAAATTCAGAAAAACAGAAAGAAAGAGAGGAGAAGGGGAGAGAGAGGGCAGAAAGAGGAAGGGCGGAGAGAGAGAGGATGCTTGGAGAAGAACAGGAAAGAGAGAAAATGTCAATTGAGAGAGCAAGAGAGGCAGAGCAGTTGCAAAGGACAACAGGACATAACAACACTGCCTCAGAGGTCAGAATGGAGGCTAAGACGCATGTCCATAAGGAGGGAGATCCTCAAGATTACCACCACATTCAGGAAACACTTTCCAATGTGCTCCACTCAGTCAAATACTTTTTCTTTGGTAAGAGTAAGAAGGATCATGCTTCTTCTGATCATCATGTGAAAGGTCAGGAGAAGGACAGAGGTCATCCAGTTGCCCCAACCCAGCCGTACCCTAGCCCTCCCCATCCACAGGAGCCAGATGGTCACCCAGAGGTGTATAAAAACCCCACAGAGGAGACAGTGCCCATGGCAGTAGTAGCACCAAAAACTAACGTACCACACAAGCAGCTAGCGTCATTTGAGAGGTTGAACCCAGCTGAACACAAGCATGGATTTACTGTTTCACACTCAGAAGAACCCCCGCCAGCTCCCAGAAGAGCACCAGAGAGTGTGCCTGATTCACTGGAGCATGTTGAGCAGAAGGAGGTATGTCCGGAGGTGATGATCAGCAGCAGTACAGAGACAGTGCCCACATCTGGCCCTCCAGCCCTCAGTGAGGTAAGTACCTTGTTGCTTCTGAGATCAGCTTGACCGCTCAGTCTCAGTCTCACACTGCAGTAGGCCGGGTTATTTATAGTGTACATTTGTGCAACAAGACTTGAATCTAACCACACCAGGCCAACAGCCAAAACTGTACAAATTATTAAGCCACAGCAAATAGACAGATAATGTCCAGAGTCCAGACTACGGAGAAAATGGTGAATGGGTTTGTTAGTGGGTTTGTTAGTTTGTTAGTTGTTTGTAGGCACCACCTACGCTCTGGAGCAGACATAACACAGTAGCCCATTTAGGAAACTATCCTCAACAGCCATCCAGGCTCTGTTACACCATCTAGACTGTTGAGAGTGTAAGTTTCAGTGCATTAGTATCACTCGAGAGCTACACCTCGCACAATGTAGGGAGGGAAACAAGGAACTTGCCTACATGAACATATCAACTTGTATAAAAGAATGAGACTGTTGGGGCAGTCTGCTCTTGACTAATACAAATAATTCTCATAGAGATTGGATGAGGTTATGAAAAAATGTGTCTTTACAAAAACTTTAAATTGCACTGATGAAACAAATGTTGTAATTCTCTGTGCACTCTTTCCCACTGGGCTTTAATGGTAATCCACTTGTCAAAATTGGACCGACATGCTGAGCGTGTAGACACAGGGTACCAGGGTCTTGTGGTCTCTGAGGCAGGCCCTGGCATGAGAGTAGGACCTCTTCACATTGGACACATTGGGCACATAAAACTCTGTCTCTTCTGTAATGGAGGAAGCCTCTCCAAACGTAGAGTGACTGGGCACTGGTGCTTCTATCTCCCTGTCAAACTCTCAGGGTTGTATTAGCTTTCGTTTGCATGTACTGAAGACAATAAGATAAGCATACCATTATGTTGTGATCATGAAATAGGATTACATTTCAACAATGAGCTCTGCTGGATGATGTAATGGTTGTTTGATTGTAATCCTGCCCACATGATTTACTGGCACTGTTCAGTTCCATGTTATACTGTAGACTATGTAACAGTATGGCTCATCATGGATTAACTTCACTGGCAAACAGATATGCTTTTATTTCATGGATTTACTTCCCTTCTAGTTGAAATGCTGAAAGATTGTGTCAGTAATGCAACTAGAATCCACATCTCGCTCAATGCCAGTGACACATGATGACACAGATTCTATTAGTTCCCTATGGTGCTAATTTCATTAACCTCCAAGTCTTCTGTCCAGTGTGTTTGTATTGGATTAGAAGAGCATGTGCAGTAAGGGGAGCTGCTCTCCACTCTTAACACACACTTACACCTGGCAAGCAGTGGTTTTGTTAACAGGTTTCTCCATAATGTGGAACTGCAACTCCCTTTTTCTGTTGTGGCGAGTTAATGTTAGATGTTGGAGCAAATCAGTTGGAGGAACTCATAACATTCGTTAGAACTTGTGCTTGCGCACAAGAGTGAAACTTCAGTGAAATAAAGAGGCCTAGTTCTTGCCAGAGCTCCATCTTTAGATTGAACGTGACACCAGTTCCTCTCCATTAACCACAACTTCTATTTTATGGGCTCTCCTGTTCAAACATGTTGTCATAGAACTTCACGTGGCTTGTTTCTGTCAGGAGCACATGAAAGTGATTTATCATGAATGACTTAATTAAGAAAAAAAATGACCTAAGAAAAAAGTCAGGGGAAGTTGTAGATAGGACTGACATAGGTTCCTCAAAATGATAAATGTTATTTTTCAGTGTAAACTACATAGTGCTCAAACAAACCTGTAATCCAGGAAAAAGAAGATTGCATTAAAATATAATTTTTAAATTGTCTGAAACATTTGTTTGAATTAAGATGGAAATTGCTTTTGCCTCAGGCATTGTTACTTTTATTAGGTTCAGTTTTTCAAAACAGGAAATATGTTGACACAAATATAATTTTAAGTTAAAGTCACGTAGGTGTTGTCACTATTTCCCCAAAGACAACTGAATTTCCTGAGCATGTGCTGGGCAACAGTAAATTACTTTGAGCATGAGTCACTTGAGCTGGGATCAGTTTATGGTCCCTTGCCAACAGACAGGCACTCATTCATTCAGCTCACTAGCTCATTGTGTAAATAACACACCTGTTAAAGGACTGGGGAAATCCCCAATTTCAACACAACCGGTCCCTTCTCAGGATACTTTAACCTGCCTAACAGGTAAACACCTCAATTATCATAACACAATGATCTCCCTTCAAATACATTACTACAAAATAGAACCGCATGAAACAGAACAAAGTATAAGAATGCTTGAATTTATGGCATCTTTGTATCATCAAATCATATGATTATTTTGTTGATTATACTGCCATGTTTAATATAGTAGCAGTAGTTTGAATACAGGTTGTTTCCTTGTATGGAAAAAATAGGAGCTGTTTAGCTTATCATATGTAGACAAAGCTCTCAGTTTTGAAAAACTCTTTGTATTTGCCAAATCTTGGCTTCAACTAACCTCTAGCCTACTCAATATGGGAAGGGCGAGTTCATTGAAAACTGAAAGGTTGTTAAAAGAATGATATATTGTCCGTGGTCAAACAACACTACGTAAACGTCTGCTGATACAACATGTTCACAAAGGTTTAACAGTTCACGTATGATGAAAACTCTGATACTGTATAGGGATCTTTAGATGTTATGGCTTTATATTATATCAGTGGTCATCTTTAAAAGCTAATCTATGATAATGGCACCGGAGGGGATGGCTGCCGTTCCACGGGCTCCTAACCAACTGTGCTATTTTGTTAGTTTATTCGCATTGTTTGTAACTTATTATGTACATAAAGTTGCTGCTACCGTCTCTTATGACCGAAAAGAGCTTCTGGATATCAGAACAGTGATTACTCACCTCGAACTGGACATAGATTTTTTCTTTAACGAGTCCAATGCAAAGGATATACTGCTTTCCGGAGAACAGGTCCACATCCCGTCATTCGCGTGAAGAAAAGGCGGAGATACCGAGGGAGAAGGTCTGGATGCCTTGTTACGATCCGTAGGCGAGTGAGTAAATCGGCACACCATTGGTTCTATTGGCCAACGTGCAATCAATGGAAAACAAACTCGATGATCTACGGTCGAGAATATCCTACCAACGGGACATCAAAAACTGTAATATCTTATGATTCACCGAGTTGTGGCTGAACGACGACACGAATAACATAGAGCTGGCTGGTTTAACATGTCTAATGTTAAATAAGTCTCGAAATATTGCTCACTTGAGGTAGAGTACCTCGTGATAAGCTGTAGACCACACTATCTACCAAGAGAGTTCTCATCTATGTTATTCGTAGCTGTCTATATACATATATATATATATATATACAAACTGATGCTGGCACTAAGACCGCACTCATTGAGCTGTGTAAGGCGATAAGCAAACAAGAAAATGCTTATCCAGAAGTGGCGCTCCTAGTGGCCGGGGACTTTAATGCAGGCAAATTTAAATCCGTTTTACTTTATTTCTACCAGCATGTCACATGTGCAACCAGAGAAAAAACTATTCTAGACCACCTTTACTGCACACACAAAGACACATACAAAGCTCTCCCTCGCCCTCCATTTGGCAAATCTGATCATAACTCTATCCTCCTGCTTACAAGCAAAAACTAAAGCAGGAAGTACCAGTGACTCGCTCAATGCGGAAGTGGTCCGATGATACGAATGCTATGCTACAGTACTGTTTTGTTAGCACAGAGTGGAATATGTTGCATAATTCATCATTGGCATTGAGGAGTATACCACCTCAGTCACCGGCTTCATCAATAAGTGCATTGAGGACATCGTCCTTACAGTACATATCCCAAACCAGATATGGCCATAGATTACAGGCAACATCCGCACCGAGCTAAAGGCTAGAGCTGCTGCTTTAAAGGAGCAGGACACTAATCTGGACGCTTATGAGAAATCCCGCTATGCCCTCAGAAGAACCATAAAGCAGGCAAAGCGTCAATACAGGACTAAGATTGAATCCTACTACACTGGCTCTGACGTTCGTCGGATGTGGCAAGGCTTGCAAACTATAACGGATTACAAAGGGAAACCCAGCCAAATCAAATCAAATCAAATGGTATTGGTCACATACACATGGCTAGAAGATGTTATTGCGAGTGTAGCGAAATGCTTGTGCTTCTAGTTCCGACAGTGCAGCAATATCTAACAAGTAGTCTAACAATTCCACAACAACTTTCTAATACACACAAATCTAAGTAAAGGAATGGAATAAGAATATATACATATAAATAAATATATGGATGAGCGATGACCAAGCGGCATAGGAAAGATGCAATAGATGGTATAAAACAATAGCCGCAAGCTGCCTAGTGACGCAAGCCCACCAGACGAGCTAAATGCCTTTTATGCTCGCTTCAGCTGTTCCCGGACAACTGTGTGATCATGCTCTCCGTAGCCGATGTGAGCAAGACTTTTAAACAGGTCACTGTTCACAAGACCGCTGGGCCAGACGTATTACCAGGGTGTGTACTCAGAGCATGCGCAGACCAACTGGCAAGTGTCTTCACTAACATTTTAAACCTCTCCCTGACCGAGTCTTTAATACCCATATGTTTCAAGCCGACCACCATAGTCCCTGTGCCCAAGAATGCGAAGGTAACGTAGCACTCACATCGTAGCCATGAAGTGCTTTGAAAGGCTGGTCATGGCTCACATCAACACCATCATCCCGGAAACCCTAGACCCGTTCTTATTCGCATACCACCCCAACAGATCCACAGATGACACAATCTCAATCACGCTCCATACTGCCCTTTCTCACCTGGACAAAAGGAACACCTATGTGAGAATGCTGTTTGTTGACTACAGCTCAGCGTTCAACACCGTAGACTAAACACTTCCCTCTGCAACTGGATCCTCGACTTTCTGATGGCCGCCCCCAGGTGGTAAGGGTAGGCAACATCACATCTGCCATGCTGATCATCAACACCGGTTCCCTTTAGGGGTGGGTGCTTAGTCCCTTCCTGTAGTCCCTGTTCACTCACAACTGCGTAGCCAAGCACGACTTCAACACCATCATTAAGTTTGCTGATGACCGTAGGCCTGATCACCGACAACGATGAGACAGCCTATAGGGAGGAGGTCAGAGAGGAGGTCAGATATGAGCAGGACAAAGGAGATGATCGTGGACTACAGGAAAAGGAGGGCTGTAGTGGAGCGGCTCTAGAGTTTCAAATTAATTGGTGTCCACATCACATGTCATGTTCCAAACACATCAAGACAGTCGTGAAGAGGACACGACAACACCTTTTCCCCCTCAGGAGACTGAAAATATTTGTCATGGGTCCGCAGATGCTCAGAAAGCTCTACAGCTACACCATCGAGAGCATCCTGATCGGTTGCATCACCACCTGGTATGTCAACTGTTCGGCATCCGACTGTAAGACGCTACAGAGGGTAGTGCGTATGGCCCAATACGTCACTGGGGCCAAGCTTCCTGTCATCCAGGACCTATATACTAGGCGCTGTCAGAGGAAAGCCCAAAAAACTGTCAAAGACTCCAGTCACCCAAGTCATAGACTGTTCTCTCTGCTACCGCATGGCAAGCGGTACCGGAGCACCAAGTCTAGGTACAAAAGGCTCCTTAACAGCTTCTACCCCAAAGCCATAAGACTGCTGAACAATTAATCAAATGGCCAGCTGGACTATTTACATTGACCCTCTGGTACCGGTACCCCCTGTATATAGCCTCATTGTTTTTATGTAATCTTATTGTGTTATATATAGCAAATATTTTCTTAACTCTATTTCTTGAACTGCTTTGTTGGTTAAGGGCTGGTAAGTAAGCATTTCACGGTAAAGTCTTCGGAATATGTGATATATACAATTTGATTTGATTTGAAATAAAGGGGACCCATAAGCAGACAATGAAAGCTCTTATAATATTTGATGATGACATTGCTCTAAAACAGGCTATAGGCTAAATGTGCACCACCAAGTCAGAACAGAAGGCTAAATTATGAGGGGAAAAGGGACCAAATTATTAGGGTGAGGCACATGGGCTACTAACAGCTTACTACACAACATACACTTAGTATTACTTTTTTAGCTACAGTATACATATCTCCCTGACATATTACATCATTTATGCAGCAACATACAAGACATTTTTGGACTTACCTTGTTGTACTGTGCTTACTTGAACAGGAAGGTGGCGTGACGGTCCTTCGTAGACAAATCTTGTCATCAAACTTTGTCATCAAGTCTGGTATTCTCTATATTTATGGTGCTTTCAACACAATTGTGAACTCAGAAAAAAACAAGGTTGAATCATGATGTCAGTGATCTTCCGGTCAGAGTTCTAGAAAGAGGCCTGAGTTCCCGACTTGCAATTTAGAGTTGGATGACTGTTCAAAAAATATTTTCCCAGTCGGAGCTAATTTTTTTAATGAGTTCCCAGTTGTCTTGAACTAACTGAAGTCTGGGATATCTCAGTTACGATTTTCCAGTTGTTTTGAACACGGCAGAAGTCATGCTGGATTGACAGTGTTGAATGTTTATTCTTTTACTCTCGGAAAAGACACCCTTAAACCCAGACTTGGACCACACACCGACTCCACTGACTCGCAGGCTAGTGATTGCTTTTCAACCACTCATTGTTAAATTTGCCATTTCCAACTTATTGTGTAATGTTCATGTCCACGAGCACGGATACGTTTTATATGTTATTGCTCTTCATTATTTCTCGTCATATGATAAGGATTGAAAAGGATTTGCCAGTAGATTGTCGACTTGATTCATGATGATGACTGCTAGTTTGTTAGCTAAGATTTTGAAAGTATGATGTTGACATGATCAGTCCAATAAAAGCAACGGTAGATATAACGTGATTTGACTTAATTTTATCTGTGGCCAATGACCTTGAGCATTCTTGGATGGGCTCTTCTAATGTAACTCAATGGCAGCACCCAAGGGGCTTGAATTTTCAAGCTCTCCCTGTAAATTTTGCGGTGATGGAGTGTCCCCATGAGTGACAGAACACTGAGCCAATCACGCTATAACTAGAGGACATTATCAACCCCTATGCTTCGTATTTTCTGCTGGCTGCCCCACCACCACAGAAAGAACTGAGCTACTGTAGGCTGAAACACCAGCATTTTGGAGCGGCCTTTCTCAAGAAAGCAAAAAAGAGACCATGTTTGTATGTGGCTTTATTAACTCAATTATACATTTTTTACATTGTTGCAAACTGATATGTGACATGTATTATTGCCAAATTAACATGTAAAACAGGCAACAAACAAAATCCAACAACAAAATGTTTTTTTCCTTTTTTTTAGCTAAACAGGTTGGGCTCAAAACAGAGGGGGCCCTGCCCCACCTGCCCTGAACGACGGGTCGCCACTGTGTTGTTCAGGGATTTCCAAATACCATTTGAGTGTGTTGATGTTTTGTAGTACTAAACAGCTGTGTTTGTTTTTGCCTCAAGGCAACTGTGGACCAGACCCAGGCAGACCCTGTCCCCCATGTGATTGTCTCAGCCCCACATGAGCCAAACATCCAAGTGTTTTCTTCCAGGACTGATCAGGTGACAAGACATGATGCCAAAACTGAAGATTTACACAAACAGGGTCCATCTGACACTCCATGGAGCCCAGACCCCAGCAGTGGAGCAAGTTCCCATATGTCAAACCGCACTAGTGTGGGTGAAAGCGGGAGTGCTCCTAACAATAATGTCTCACCCACAGTCAACCTCGGCCTGATGACAGTAACCACAGAAAGTGAGAAAGAGAAGGTAATGCATGTGGATGAGAAGGGCATTGGAAGTGTCTATGAGACACAAAATAAATGTTCTTGTGCTTTTGAGGAGAAAGGAGAGAAAGGTGATGTCAAAGCAGAGAATCAACCATGTCCCACTTTAAATGTGAGTGTTTTAGAGGAGAGGAGAGAGAAGATACATATCAAGGAGATTCATTTCAAAAGTTTGCTCCCAGAGAGTTCAGAGAATGATGGTCAAAATACACCAGAGGAATGCCCTCCTGTGGCAGGGGGGGACCAATATCTCAACATAAAAGAGAATTCTACCTTAGCTTTGGAGGAAAGTCTTGAATGTGCCTTAAAAGTGGAATATACTCCTGCTTTGGAGAAAAGTTTTGTGGACAGTTCATTTGGCAACCTGAAGATACAAGAACAGGTGGCACCTATTATGCAGAAAATGTCTGAGCAAAAGGATGTGAACTTAGAGAGAAACGAAGTGCCGACCCGCACTATTGAGAGACATGTTGAAACAGAAGAAAAGGTGACTGAAATAAAGGTGGAAGTGCTGGGTGAATCTCAGATCCACTCAGAGACCCAGCCTGTGAAAGGCGCTGTCATTGTGTCCCCTGTGCCACCAGTGTCAGCATCAGTTACCAGCCCAGAGGCTAATTCCACTCATCTGGGTGGATACTTTGGAAATGTACCACCGATTAGAATGGTAGATTCTGCTCTTAGAATCCCAGAAATCAAAATAATTGTGCCAGAACAACAGATAAAAGAAGAGCAAATGATTATACCAAATATAGAGATTATGGAAGCAGAAGTCAAAGAGCCTACACAGCCATCGATACCTATTACACCCAATGAACCTTCATCAGAGACAGACATTTTCCAAAAGGATGTTGCAAATGATGTGTCAGGCATAATGATAGCAGAAAACAGCTCAGCTTTTACCCCAGTGGTTATAGATGTGACACCCACTCAAGAAAGTATGTGGAATGATGAAATCATCCGACCAACAGAGAAATTGCAGGAAGTTCCACAACCAGTTGAAGAGGCAAAAACACCTACGGCAGAGCAGTCAACTAACATAAAGAATGAGTGGCTCACAAAGACGTTAATTCCTGCAATAAATGTTTCCTATACTGATGACAGTAAACTCAGGAAAATAGATCATGAATATTCACATGTCAAGCCCCACGTCTTAGATAGAGGAAAGCCAAAGGAAGCACCCAGTGTGCCTCTGCGTGTGGTCCCTCCTATTTCTGAAAGCAAGGAGCTTCCTAAAAATGAGAATAAAGAATCAGAATCATTGGCGGATATGCTCAGGGGGGTCAAGAGTGATTTTGAAAATGTTACTTCCTATGAGTCTGACAAAACCCATAGTGAGCCACAGAAACAGACTATAGAAACAAAGGAACAGAGTATGATAGACAACATCCCATCTGTGTCATATAAAGCCTTAATGCTAACAGAAGTAACAACAATGCAAAAAGCTGGGGACATCAGTTTTACTGAAACTGAAAAAGTAAAACCACTCAAAGAGTCAAGGATAGAGTCTTACATCATTGGCGATGAACCAAGAGAAAGAAACCCTATTGAAAGGCTTGCTGTCAAACCCCCAACACCCCCCAGGAGTCCCAGCAGTCTCCGCAGGCTCACGTCAAGGACTCCCCCTGCCATTACTGTGGATGACCCTCTTAACAGTGAGAAGGCAGTATCGGAGCAGAGTGTTGGAGACACCCCAACGTCCTCCCTGTCCTGTGAGAGCAGCCCCAGGCTGAAAAGAAGGGACAGTCTGACCCTAATCCGCTCTGCCACGCCCGAAGAGCTGGCCTCTGGAGCTCGCCGCAAGATCTTCATCCCCAGGGAGGGAGAAGGGGTTGGGGTAGTGGTGGCACTGGGTGTGGGTGGTAGTCCGCTGGACACCCAGGTCAAGAAGGAGGCTCCATATATGTCACCCAGTCAGGCTCGCAGGGCAGCATTCCTGCAGGCCCCAGCAGGATTACAGACCCCACCGCTGGAGAGACGGTCCCCTCTTTTGAGCCGTAGGAAGGCCACCCTGGAGGTGCCCAAAGTTGTGGAAGAGATCAGCACTGAGGAGCCAGAGAGCCCCAAGACTGAGGTCAAACCTCCTGAGAAGGAGAAGCAGAACCCATTCAAAGGTAAAACAATAAAATAGGACAAGTAGGAGATTGAGTTTGATTTTAAATTAGTTAGTTGTTTTACATTAACACAATATTGTTGTTTTGCTCATCTCTTGGTGTTGCTAACTCAGGGACTGTACAGTAGACACGTGTCTCCTATCAGGGTGGGCTGATCAGGAAGCTTCCACAGGAGGAAGTGAAAACATTAGAGAGTATCATGTACAGTATATCTTTACCTTGTTGTCCCCCCTCCCTCTCCCACCAGCTCCTCAGGTTATCCGTAAGATCAGGGGAGAGCCTTTCCCAGATGCCTCAGGACACTTGAAGCTCTGGTGCCAGTTCTTCAACGTGCTCAGTGACTCCACCATCAAGTGGTACAGGGACGAGGAAGAGATAGTAGAGGTGAAAAGAAGGTAAATCTCTAGGCAATCTCCCATCCCAGAGTTTACAGTATCTGCTTGCAATACAATCTAGTGGTGAAATATCATTTATACTCAACCTGATCAAAGCCATTATGTAGTTACAGTGTTAGACACCAGCCCTCTGAAAACAGTTGCTTTGTAAAGTCATTCTGTAAACATGAATTAATAGCCCAATAGACTGGTTAATCTGAGCCATATGCTATATTTGAAGGACTAATGTTGTGAAGATGAACAGCCTTTAATTATACCAGCGTGGCCATCACACAGTCATGGCATTCTTTCATTCTCACTCGGAGAGGTATCCAGCTCATGTGACCAGGGAGTCCACCCAGCTCTGAGCCTTACTGTGACGCAAGGCCAGACACAGCCACTGTAAACTGAGACACTCTATTTCGCAATCACCATGGGACATTAAAGTCTAGATCTGTTCTATTGGCTGCTGGGTCAGCAAAATCTCCCCTCGCCAAGCACGGCACGCAGCACTACTGTCTCTCTCAGTCTCACAGTGACCTCTTGTGGAGGTGAATACGATATTGAATATGCCGTGAGCGTATGCCTTGTGTCATGTCAACCTGTTTATTTTCCTTTATTTCCCAGTGGAGGAGATGAAAGCCAAGTGGCGCTGGCTATCGTCCAGACATCCAGTCGAGATTGTGGAGTGTATGGCTGCTCAATCAAGAACGAATTTGGGACAGATTCCACTGACTTCCTTCTCAGCGTAGACCGTAAGTGATGTCAACTGAACATAATTTTGAAATATTATTTCAACTATTTTTTCCATTTGTGATTGTTTTCTCTTCTTCTGCAGTACTTTCAGAGTACTTCCTGCGGGAGGATTTAGAAGGTAAGCCTCACAGGCACTGAGAGGTTTTTAGTAGGTTTGTTGGATACCTTATAGCAATTATTCTAACAGTGTTACTACTCCTGTGGAGAGCTTCTGACATTCATATGGTGTTCTTTACAGTTGGAGAAGAGATGGAAATGACTCCAATGCTATTCACCAAAGGCCTAGCAGACCCGGGCTACTGGGGGGAGAAGTTATTTGGGCGCATCATGACACAGGAGGCCCACCTGGGAGAGGGCTGTGCACATAAGGCCTGCAGGGTGAAGGTTATCTATGGCCTAGACCCTGTGTTTGAGTCCGGAACCACCTGTATCATTAAATTACAAAGCCCCATCGCCTATGGGACCAAACAGGAGAGCAACCTTGCAGAGAAAAACATGGAAATTACTAAGCAAGTGAGTCTTATTGTACATGTATGTACAGTACATTTCATCACAAGAACAGCTCTACTATAGAGTTATGTAATTGCTCCGAATCTGCATTTCTGTGTTAAGCTTGAAAAAATGTACAGAAATGGTCAGCTGTAGTTTGGTATTGCAACATATGGATTGCATCTCTACTGGGTCGTATTTATTAGGCACCAAACAGAAGAAAATGGACTGAAACAGGGAGGGAAGGGACTACCTGAACTTTAGTTTTCTGTTGCAAAACATTTTGCTACGGTGTGCCTTAATGCATATGACCCTGGTCTTGTGGTGTTATCGAATAATAGCTTTCGGGTACTAAGTCAGAGACTGAGTCCAGGGTTCATACCAATGCATAACCGCCGTTGATTGGTGTAACAATTGAATTGAAGAGCCTCAGTGTAGAGAAAACGCATATGGCATATCTTCACATTTTGTCTCACCAGGAGTGCAAAATCCAAAACACAGTTCGAGAGTATTGCAAAATCTTTGCAGCTGAGGCGAGGGTGATTGAAAACTTTGGCTTTTCACTGGAGTAAGTAATATAATGACTGCAATGTATATTTTGATAATTAAAACATGTTCTTTTTATCAATACACAATAGTATGAGTAAATTGAGGACAAAAAACAGCTGAATATGATTATGTAATTCTTTCCCTGCACGTGCTAACACCTTTGTTTTTCTGCATCTTTACACAGAGTGAGCCCTCTCTATCTGGTGTACCGCCCTGCCAACTCTGTCCCTTACGCCACTGTGGAGGCTGACCTGAAGGGCATCTTCCTTAAGTACTGTATGATGGATGCCAAAGGCAGGCTGATCACCAGAGCCACCTCAGAGGTGGAAATGAAATGCTGCTCCTTCCAGCATTGGATCCACCAATGGACAAACGGCAACTTACTGGTCACTGGGCTGGAGGGTAAGAAAGATTAGCAGACAGGGTCATTCCCAAAAAGATGAACAAAGTCAGTTCAAATAACAATATGATCCATGTACTTTGTTTCTTTCAGGTGTTGGACCGAAGATCACTAAAGTTAGAATCGTCACAAAATCAAAGGGGTTTGTATAGCGAAATATCAGAATAATATATTTAGGTTGTCATATGGAAATACCTATTGATGCTAGTATTTGAAGTAGGTCTGTACTGTGTTAATGTTTTACCAGTTGGTCCACATCATTTTATCCAACTCTTAGTTATGAAATTACTTCTGCATTGCAGGTATCAAGGCCTTACAGATGATGGTTATCCTAAGGTGTTTGAGCAGTTCCTGACCCAGCATCAGTGTAACTACTACTGTGGGCTCCTCAGCCTGAGAACTCTGAAGCCCATGGACACCCTGCAGCAGCCCCCCAAGATCAAAGGCTCCCGGAGCCCCTTGCTCGGCAGGAAGTTAGGCTCGTCCAGCCCTCAGCACAACAGGAAGTTGGGCTCATCCAGCCCCCAGCTGCAGAGAAAAGGACTGAACAGCCCCTTGACAACCAGAAAGGCCACCTCCAGCCCAAAGGTGCCTAGAAAGACTAGGGAGACAGAAGACAACCAGTCCACAGCCAAACCCAAGGCGGAGGAGAGTATCAAAGTTGTGGTATGAGGTAGCAACGTCCAAAGGGAATACATATCAAAGCAGCTTCCCTTTTTCCTTTCACGCCAACGTTCAGCTTTTTTATGTTTTCCTGTCACCCATTGCTGTATTTAGTTGGGTTGAAGCAAGGACGACCAGCATGGCCTTGAACAAAATGTTACAGAGATTGTGCCTGAAAAGTCTTCATCCAAGAAGGAGAGACAAACAGGGAGATGAGTTCAAATCTAGGGAATAGGTCACCCTAGGGGATATTTATATAACATTACTGTGAATTTCTCAATAACCATCAGTAGTAGTAAGATACTCCCCATTCTCCAGCTTTATGCTGAAATGGTTTAAGTGAGTGGAGGAGGTACAGTACCTTTAAGAAAACTTCCAGCACTAAGGAAATGGGACAGTTTTCTCTCACATCCAGTAGAGTCTTTTTCAAAAGAAGAGACTTATGAAGTGGTTGAAACAATGGTGCTGGATACAAAGCCGTGGCCGTAAGCAGAGCTCTAATAGCTTGATGCAGATGCAAGTGTAGTGAAGTGCACCAACTGCATTGTACATCTGGGATGTATAAGTCTTGGTCATTGAAATTGTTTTTGTTGAACAGTAATTGGATCTTGTTACTGTTGGTCGTATAGCATGCTCTACTTGTTTCTATTATGGCAGTATTATGTCCTTAAACTACGCATTACAGTCTTCCGAACACTGAGCAAAGACAACACTACTCTTGCCTCTTCACTGGGAATATGTTTTTGTGCACTTTTTTTGCCAAATGTTTTCTTGCCTTTTGAAAACTGCCAGGTTTTAGTAGTTCAGTTCATTTTTGTTGAACTTTGTTCAAACCCTGTAATCTGTTCATTGTAAATGAACATGTTCACATGCTTAACTCTGAACAGTACAGTAGACCGATCCCCTTAACCTGGTTCTTTAAAGGAATAGTACAGTACACCGATCCCCTTAACCTGGTTCTTTAAAGGAATAGTACAGTACACCGATCCCCTTAACCTGGTTCTTTAAAGGAATAGTACAGTACACCGATCCCCTTAACCTGGTTCTTTAAAGGAATAGTACAGTACACCGATCCCCTTAACCTGGTTCTTTAAAGGAATAGTACAGTACACCGATCCCCTTAACCTGGTTCTTTAAAGGAATAGTACAGTAGACCGATCCCCTTAACCTGGTTCTTTAAAGGAATAGTACAGTACACCGATCCCCTTAACCTGGCTCTTTAAAGGAATAGTACAGTACACCGATCCCCTTAACCTGGTTCTTTAAAGGAATAGTACAGTACACCGATCCCCTTAACCTGGTTCTTTAAAGGAATAGTACAGTACACCGATCCCCTTAACCTGGTTCTTTAAAGGAATAGTACAGTACACCGATCCCCTTAACCTGGTTCTTTAAAGGAATAGTACAGTAGACCGATCCCCTTAACCTGGTTCTTTAAAGGAATAGTACAGTAGACCGATCCCCTTAACCTGGTTCTTTAAAGGAATAGTACAGTAGACCGATCCCCTTAACCTGGTTCTTTAAAGGAATAGTACAGTACACCGATCCCCTTAACCTGGTTCTTTAAAGGAATAGTACAGTAGACCGATCCCCTTAACCTGGTTCTTTAAAGGAATAGTACAGTAGACCTATCTCCTTAACCTGGTTCTTTAAAGGAATAGTACAGTAGACCGATCCCCTTAACCTGGTTCTTTAAAGGAATAGTACAGTAGACCGATCCCCTTAACCTGGTTCTTTAAAGGAATAGTACAGTACACCGATCCCCTTAACCTGGTTCTTTAAAGGACTAGTACAGTAGACTGATCCCCTTAACCTGGTTCTTTAAAGGAATAGTACAGTACACCGATCCCCTTAACCTGGTTCTTCAAAGGAATAGTACAGTAGACCGATCCCCTTAACCTGGTTCTTCAAAGGAATAGTACAGTAGACCGATCCCCTTAACCTGGTTCTTACATTTACATTACATTTAAGTCATTTAGCAGACGCTCTTATCCAGAGCGACTTACAAATTGGTGCATTCACCTTATGACATCCAGTAGAATAGTCACTTTACAATAGTGCATCTAAATCTTAAAGGGGGGGGGGGGTGAGAAGGATTACTTATCCTATCCTAGGTATTCCTTAAAGAGGTGGGGTTTCAGGTGTCTCCGGAAGGTGGTGATTGACTCCGCTGTCCTGGCGTCGTGAGGGAGTTTGTTCCACCATTGGGGGGCCAGAGCAGCGAACAGTTTTGACTGGGCTGAGCGGGAACTGTACTTCCTCAGTGGTAGGGAGGAGAGCAGGCCAGAGGTGGATGAACGCAGTGCCCTTGTTTGGGTGTAGGACCTGATCAGAGCCTGGAGGTACTGAGGTGCAAAGGAACAGTACAGTACACTGATCCCCTTAACCTGGTTCTTTAAAGGATTAGTACAGTAGACCGATCCCCTTAACCTGGTTCTTCAAAGGAACAGTACAGTACACCGATCCCCTTAACCTGGTTCTTCAAAGGATTGACTCTTTAACTGACCTTGAGTGTTGAAGAGCAATAAAGGGATTACTGAAATAAACGCTTTAACTTTGGAATGCACATGTTTGGTGCCATTTAAATGGGTCAACTCACAAAGTGAAAGAATAAGAGCTATAATATCAGAACCATGTAGAAACTGCTTTGGACCTGGCCCATGATCACAGTAAAGCAGTAGCTTACCTCCAGCTGACTTTTGTGATTGAAAATGATATGCATTCTCAACATTCACACTTCTGGGGGAGGGGTGGGATGGGGATATTGTCACTAGTTTTGAAGCGTACAGTATGTGAATGTGTGTGTGAGTGTGTGAGTGAGTGAGAGCGTGCAAGAGGGATTAAGAGTGTTTGATATGTTGGCAGAATGCTAATGAAATTAATGTCCCTGACACTGTAATATCTGGTATGTTATGTTGTGATTTTGTACATACAATTCATGTCAAACGTTCATATTCATATTTTCACATACTGTTTATTTAGATACAATGCATAATTTGACTTACTGATTTACTCAATGCAAATAATCCACTCTTACAATTTCCAATCCTTATTTAGCACATTTCAGCATTTCTTTGCATTGATTTCCAATATATCTGTTCTCTGACTCTTTGAATGAAAGAGTGAATCTTTAGAACTAAATAACTATATTTATCATAAATAAAATTGTAAAAACCCGTTAAAGGATTTGTTTTATCTGTACAAGCTTGATCTTCATTTTGTAATCTCTGGATGGAGTTTAATCTACATTACTTATAGTATAAATATATACAATCAAATGTGAAAAAAAGTTATGAAACATAATATATACTGAAAATATATACTGAAAATACAAAGAGCTGATCTACTCACTGGTAATTAACACATAAAATGACTTACAGGAAGACCTAGTTACAAACTGCATAATCAAAGAGATTACAGCAGTTCGTAAAGTACAAAGTGGCGTTGGTCACCGTGCTCCAGGAGCCCTCAAATGAGATGGTCCCATTGTTCACAGTGCTGCAACAAAGTATTAGGTTAGATTTGGAGAATGATCTGTAGAGAAACATGTTATATCCAGCTCCTAACCCCTCTTTCACTGTTGTACTTATTCAAACCTACCTTCCAAAGAGATCAGTACAGCAGTTTTTTAGGTCTATATTTGTGGTGTTGAAAAAGGACGTCCCGAAAACATCCAAACAGTCAAGAGGAGGAACAAAGAGAATACCTGGAGAGGTCACAAAGAAACAAAGTAAACATTATGCTCCTGCACTCCTGCACATACTAATCTAAAAATAAACGTATGAGATGACACATCCAGGAGAGGGCAGATGATGAGGAAACTGATATTAAGAACAGTTTTGAAGTGAAAATAAGCACAGACCTGCAATACAGGCATTAATCAGAGACACACAGGTCCCAGTGAACAGGGCTCTCAATACCAAAGAGGAGACGTCGGCTCTTCTGGATGGGCATATGGAGGCTATAAAGTAACATCACAAAATACAGAAATTGTTAAAAATATATTCTGATGGATGGCAACACATGGAGAAAGATAAGGTGGTACAAAGTGTGGAATCTTATACTCACAAAGGCCTCCAATTACGATCCCCAGTGAGCTGAAATTGGCAAATCCGCACAGAGCAAAAGTGGAGATGATCTCTGATCTGACCTGTAAATGTAGAAACTCAGTACATTAGAAGATTGTGCTACAACTGTAATGTGATTGTCTCACCTAGCTATCTTTATTTTATTTGAATGAACCTTTATTTAACTAGGCAAGTCAATTAAGAAAAAATACATATTTTTACAATGAAGGCCTACCCCAGCCAAACCCTAACACAGACGATGACGGGCCAATTGTGCGCCGCCCTATGGGACTCAGAATCACGGTCGGTTATTATACAGCCTGGAATCAAACCAGGGTCTGTAGTGACACCTCTAGCACTGACATGCAGTGCCTAAGACCGCTGCGCCACTCGGGAGCCCTTAAGTTGAATGCTCTAACTGTAAGTCGCTCTGGATAAAAGTGTCTGTTAAATGACTAAAATGTAAGATACACTTACAGAGCATCAAAGAAACTTCCATAGTACACAGGTCAATACAAAGGGTCTTACACATGTGGAGGAATGGTTCACCTAGGGGTCATGATGGGGGCTGTACCAAATGTTTGATGTATTATAATAATAGATTATGCTTATGTTGTATTAAGAGGTATAGGAGTTATAAGACCCCTCCCTCATTACATTTACAGGGTCCTAGACTACAGATTAACAATATTGTTCCACAGTTGTTTTCTAGTCTATCTGCCTCTTATAAAGAAAGAAACGTTCTGAGAAATGTGTGACTGAGACAGAACTCTGCAGGGGAGTGTAAGAGATAAGAGACAAGTCAGACATTCCACAATTAATCAACTTGTGGAGTGGACATTTACTGCCTAGGCCTTAGAAAACACTGGAACTATTGTATCTCTCTTGCAAGTTTATATAGCTGTGTATGCATGAGCTTGGTCTGATGAGTAGAAGGTAACGATGTATGCAGTGACATCACTAGGGATGGACTTCAGGTTTAATAAAATAACTTGGGACCTTTTCTATTTTGCAGAACTTACTCGGAAACATGCGTGCTATGTACCTGTTGTCAACTTCTGTCTGCAATTGCATTAATAAAGTATTTTGAATGATTTAATTAAAGCTATTGTCATAATGCTAATTTCACCAATGAGCCAATGATTGACAAGGAACAAGGAACGAACCCCAACAGTGACCAAATCCACGTTTTGGGAATAATCAGTAATACTACAGTATGCATGTACAGTAGTATTTATGATTTTATGCACATAATAACTTCCAATAAGCACATACAGTATTTGTACACTAATTATAAGAGTGGGGAAAGCATACGCACAGAGATCCATTGCCTCTCATCGCCAATAATTTCATCCAGACCGTTGACTCTGTTACTCTTCAACTCTGACAGCTTCTGATATGCCAGAAACTCATTGAGGAAGAGCTTGGTGCCGATGAGTTCCGCTACTATGAAACTCTCTTCAAATGGTATCCCCATCATGAAGGCCACAGGCATGAACACATAGGAACAGATTATCTATGGGTGCAAAGTGCAGCAAGAGCAAGGGTCAATCAATAATGGGGTTAATAGTTTCCAGTACATAAAGTATAAACTTTAGATATTCTAATCTGAATTATTTTACACATTTCGATGATTTGGACATCTTACCAAGGCACAATAAATAATTATCATATCTTATTTTGTGATGTGCACAATTATTCAGCCATGCATCACACGCGTTAAATAAAAAAATGCCAAAGCATGTCCATCACTCATCACGAAGTACTGGGTTAGTCATGGGTGTCAAGACAGAAGGATCTTTGAATGTGGGATTAAGGTATGTGGAGCTGCCTGGAGCATACCTCAAATGTGATAGAGGGAAATCCCACCAGGCCTCCCAGCCAGCCAAGAGATGCATTGATGAATGCCAGTATCGCAAGGAATGCAATCAAGTTGGCAGCTATATTAGCAACAAGGCCTATTGATGTAGATGCTCCACTGCTAGCTGCTTCCAAAACGTTCTGTTCATCACTGGGGAGTTAAGACAGCCCAATATGAACCACAGAAAGTCTATTATATATACAACAAAATGCAGAGGAATGTAAAAAAAATTGGTAAATGGCAAACACATACACACAAACACAAAACACAAAAACACATACCCACAAGCCACTTTGATATTTTCCTCTGATGTAAATTTGCTCTCTTCTGTCTCCGGATAGGACAGCTTGGAGATTGCCAAGGCACATGGGGCAGCCATTACAGAGGCAGATATCATAGAGGATGCATCAATCTGTGGGGCATTGAGCAATCTCAATCTCACATAACGATGAAGATCAGTTATGTTACAATTAACTGAGACAAAATATGAAAAACTGGGTGCATTGGAGGGATGACTCTTTGGTCTTACCCCAAATGAGATGAATGCACCCATCACACTTCCTGCAATGGTGGCAAAGCCTCCAACCATGACAGCATGCACTTCAGATTTGGTCATGTCCATCAAATAGGGGCGAATCAGCAATGGCGCTTCAGTCTGATGAAGAAAACATTATAAAGAGGAATGCTTTAATAAAGAATTCTACACAGCAAGTGGATAGAATCAGCTAAGCCTAACCAAGTTGATTTAATGTTTAACTTCACATTTAAAAAAAAATAATGATTTGAACAATTCATTTGAATCGATTAATTTACAAAAGAATTTGATGTAATGACCGATTACCATACAAATATTTTTAAACAGCTGAAGCAAGCACACACATTTTCTACAGGAAATGTACCTTTTTTAGTTTAGCCATATTTATCTTACCTTAGAAGTTTTTAATTGAATTGCAATGTCCCATAAATTGAATGCCCAAATCAACTTGAAGTATCTACAAAACAAGTTTTGCAGCCACATAATCCAAAACGAAGGCTAGCTAAAAAATGTATTCCTAAAATGACTGTTCGCAATAAACAAATGAATACTTTGATTCACATGATTTGAGCAGTCATGGTGGACTGAATTATGTGAATCAAATGAATCATTTGTTAGTTTGTTAAGATTTTACTGTGTTAGAGTTCATATAAGGAAATCAGTCAATTGAAATACATTTGTTAGGCCCTCATCTATGGATTTCACATCACTGGGAATACAGATATGCATCTCTTGGTCACAGATATATATTTTGTAAAAGGTAGGTGTATGGATCAGAAAACCAGTCAGTATCTGGTGTGAACACCATTTGCCTCATGTAGCACGTCACATCTCCTCCACATAGAGTTGATCAGGTTGTTGGATGTGGCCTGTGGAATGTTGTCCCACTCCTCTTCAATGACTGTCGCTGGATATTTTTTTATTTAACCCTCATTTAACAAGGCAAGTCAGTTAAGAACAAATTCTTATTTACAATGATGGCCTGGGAACAGTGGGTTAACTGCCTTATTCAGGAGAGAATGACAGATTTTTACCTTGTCAGCTCGGGGATTCGATCTAGCAACCTTTCAGTTACTGGCCCAATACTACAATCACTAGGCTACCTGCTGCCCCGATATTGGTGGGAACTGGAACACACTGTTGTACATGTCGATCCAGAGCATCCCTAACATGCTAAATGAGTGATGTCTGGTGAGTATGCAGGCTATGGAATAACTGGGACATTTTCAGCTTCCAGGAATTGTGTTCAGATCCTTGCGACATGGGAATGTGCATTATCATGCTGAAACATGAGGTGAAGGAGGCGGATGAATTGTACGACATTGGGCTTCAGGATCTCGTCACAGTATCTCTGTGCATTCAAATTGCCATTGGTAAAATCCAATTATGTTCGTTGTCCGTAGCTTATGCCAGACCATATCATAACCCCACCGCCACCATGGGGCACTCTGTTCACAACGTTGACATCAGCAAACCGCTTGCCCAAACGACGCAGTCTGCCATTTGCCCGGTACAGTTGAAACCGGGATTCATCTGTGAAGAGCACACTTCTCCAGCATGCCAGTGTCTATCGAAAATTAGGATTTGCACAAGAAAGTGAGTTGCGATGCCGAACTGCAGTCAGGTCAAGACCCTGGTGAGGATGACAAGCCCGCAGATGAGCTTCCCTGAGATGGTTTCTGACAGTTGGTGCAGAAATTCTTCGGTTGTGCAATGCCACAGTTTCATCAACTGCCTGGGTGGCTGGTGTCAGACAATCTCGCAGGGGGGAAGAAGCCGGGTGTGGAGGTCCTGGGCTGGCGTGGTTACACGTGGTCTGCGGTTGTGAGGCCGGTTGGAAATACTTGTGAGGCCGGTTGCAAATTCTCTAAAACGACCTTGTTCGAGAAAATAACATTACATTCTCTGGCAACAACTCTGGTAGACATTCCTGCAGTCAGTATGCCAATTGCACGCTCCCTCAAAACTATCCGTGGCATTGTGTTGTGAGAAAACAAATATATATTTTAGAGTGGCCTTTTATTGTCCACAGCACAATGTGCTAAATCCCCTTGAGTTCTCAAGGGATAATTAGGGGGTTACCCTGACCAGGACTCAAACTGTGGTCCCTGAGACTGTCATTCCAAAACCCTTATTTAAAAGGCTAAAATCTCTTGGTCACTAGGTGTTTACTAAGGTTGTTTAGTAAACTAAGGTTGTTTACTAAGGTTGTTTAGTATTTTTACAATTTGTATTGTATTTTGTCATGTTTCATTTTTATTCGCTCGCCTCACTTTTCAAAAAATGTAATCTGTTAAACAGTAAATCAACTTTGTATGTCCTAATCCTCATCAATATTACTTTGTAAGACATTGTGAAGTGTAAACATCACTTAGTGTAATTACTACAATGGTGTTATCTTCAGTATATGTATCCTCCAATAATTCTAATATTAAAGTAGGAACTGAAATACCCTCGACCACAAACAGGCAAATGTACCTGTCCAACAAATATGTTGCCTGCAACACTCAAGGTCTCAGTGGGTGAGGTTCCCATCGTTATCTGCATTACCCATGCGATCTGAAAGGGGAAAAACACATGGCTTCTTGTTAACATAAATCATACAGTACACACACAAACCTAGAGCCATATGTATATGACTGTGCCCAAACCTAACACAGAAGCTTCATTTTCTGCTTAATGTTTGAAGGTCTCTTACCTTAATGATGAGCCATTGCATTATTCCAAGGAAATAAAGAACTGACATCACACTGCTGAAGAATATCACAATGGGCAAAGCCTGGAGAAGGAACAGGGACATATATTGATCAATCCTGGATTCATTATCAAATAAATAAAGTTTCTAGTACATCTACTGAACTATTGCTCACTGACCTGAAATGCGAAGATGTCGGATACTAGTGGTCCAAAAACAAATGATGACCCGTGTTTTGTGTAGTTCAAGAATATCTGAAATTTTTAAAACGAGGGAAAATATGATTGTCTTCTCATTTGTATTCATGTCAACAATGAGGCTCATAGTTTGTCATTCCATGCAACTAGCTACAATTGTTACTTACATAATACTGTCTCAAATCAATGGTTAAGACAAAATAGCAGTTTTAGATTAGAGAGTCTGCCAGGTTGCAGTTGTAAATGAGAACTTGTTCTCAACTGGCCTACCTGGTTAAATAAAGGTGAAATAGTTTTTAAAAAAGTTGTTGTAGATAGCTTCATGGGCCATCTATGAGATTTCACTGTGCCTCATAAAAGAGGGACCTCCCAAGATACAAGGACAATTTCCAGGTAGTTAAGGTTTACTACTTTAAGATAAGGAGATAAGGAGCACTTCAGCAACAAGGATACCTGCACTTGCTCTCCAAGCCATTGGAAGGCTGTGAGTCCTGTCTCTGTCCTTATGACAAACAGTCCGATACAGAATTGTAAACCAAGACCCCAAAAAACTGACCTCCATGCCACCTGAAACAGAGACAAACAAACACACTTGACATACTATTCAAACAATGTTTGGTTATGTATTATTGTTTAACAAGTGATTCTCCATAAATTGGTGAGTCAATGGAAGGAATTATTAGGCGTAACTGGTAAAAGACATACAAGGCCAAACAAAGGAAGTCCACAGCAAATTCAAAGTCTAAAGAAAACAGTCATAGATAAGCGGTTATAACCAATCATGTGTTATTACAGGTAGACATGCATTATGGGAAAGCCTGGCCACTCTCATCCTGTGATGGGATCGGAGCGATTTGCTGTGATGTTAAGCTTACCTCTGTCCTGTGGGCTGAGAAGATGAAAATGACTAGAATGAACATGCAGACGCCTCCAAATGAGATGAGCTGCTCTGGTCGCTGGCTTGTGTCCACAACGAGCCAAGTCACTAGCAGGACCAGCACCGCAACAACGAAAACTCTAAAGAACCCACAACAGACTCTCAGTCAACAGAGGAAAATACACTCACCAAATGAATTCATTTTCTCAGACCATTTAAAGTGTCCATATGAAATAGCTTCTTACCCTATTATCCATCCCCGGAAATTGTTGTAGCATCTTTGAGCTGGTATGAAACATTTGGTTATGCTATCTCCATGGTATGTCTTCACAAGGTCATAGGCTTTGGAGACAACTGCCAAACTGGTGAGGACCACAAGGGCAATGGACCTCTCAAAGTCTAATATGCATGCTGTGATGAAGTATGCCACATAGCCTGTGATATAGAAACAAAGGTAATATCAAAACAGCATCACATTGTTGTGATACGAAATTGTCAGGGGACTGATTCTTAGAACATTTCACTTTCATGGAATAATTCATAGGATAATTCATAGGATAATTCATAGGATAATTCATGGGATAATTCATAGGATAGTGTACAATTTTCTCATTCAGTCTAGTTTTATTTTCTGGTGTTTGCACAAAAGGCGACACCTATATCTAGCAATGAGTTTGTAAATTAGAAGCCCAATAAGTACATTTCTTAGGGTTAAATTCAAATAAAATACCTGCTCCGAGCAAGCCCAGTACAATGTATTTGATGGTTTTGGCATGAGCTTTAAAGTAATCCTCTGTGGCATTAATAGGCTTGGAAACCTTACTAAAGAACCAATCAAAGAACAGGTTAGTTACCATGGCATATTACAAACAACAATTCTTATATTTATCTAATAATCAACAAAGACATTACAACTTGTATTTTTTTTCTGCACAATAGCTTGACGTGGCATCAGGTAATTGTATTTATATTGGGAGATTTCTCTTATTATGAGTTCATAAACATGAAGAGGACTTCATGAAATAGGATAGCTCAAGATAAAAGCAGGGACAAGAAGATTATCTGAGGTTGGAATTTAATCAAATAAACACATTGCAGAAAAATGGTTTTGTCTCTCGCTCTGCACAATGTACAGAACATTTACTGATACTAATAACAACATGTTATTGAGTGGGTGAGACGAAACTAAACTAATTTTGATTTGAGTCAAACTTTTGCAGTGAAGTACTGTAGTGTAATTGTGTTCTACATCCCTGCAACGAGGTGTTGATTAAATCTGTTTCTCAGAATCAACATTCAAAACGTTATGCTGATGTGTATGCTGATGTGTGTACACCACAATAAACACTACAAACTTTAGCCCTTTAGTTTGATTGGCATACCTTAAATATAATCCCAATCCTTTTCTTGAGTGCTCCTCTTTGAAACTGCTTCTGTTACTAACTGAAATGCTATCCCCCTGAGAGGAATGAAGTGTCTGTTTATTCATCAATTCACATACTGTACATGTTGAAAAATGTAAGCATGCAATTTTTTCTTTATACATACCTGTGTTTCAAATCCCTCATTGACCACCCCATTAACATGAGACAGAACTTTAAGCGGTGTACCAGTGTCTTCTGCTGAAAAAGAGAGGTAAAGTTTAGTCATTTGTATCAGCTGTTAGAAAAACAATGTTCACCACACTCAATGGAGCCAAAAACGTCACATCTTAAATCTATTTCCTCTGTGAAACACTGAGATTCTAGCACCCAGGGAGGGCGAAAGCATTCAAACACTATCCTCATGGTCATCTTGTGGAAAAAAGTCCTCAAAAACACACCATCTGTTCAAAACTTCCTTAAACGTTCAATTCAGGAAAACAGGAATGCCAATAACTTACTCATTGTGAGTGCTGCTAGTCTGTGTGACGAATACTATGTTGCAAAATACTGTGTCGGGACATATACACTGCCCTCCTTGAGAAATCTTATCATAAATTAACAGACAAGTTCAAGAGGAGCTTTAATCAGTTTCTCAGGCAGTCCTTGACGTAGGCATGCACGTGGCAAGTGTTGGGATTGATTTATTGATAGACCATTTAAAATAAATATTAGATTAGAGGCATTCTGTTTACTTTGGAAACCAAATAATTCACTTTGCCCATTCAGCAAAAATAAAAAACAGATACGATTTTAGACTTAGGCCTAACCATGTAATAACATCCGATATGCAATGGTTGATTAGACATAACTGACTTTGTTAGGGTTAAATTCCTACTAAAGAGTCCATACAGTATAGTGGATTATCCTAGAAGGTCTATCTGGTAAACACTCCACTCCACCCTATCAAATCAAATTGATTTATATAGCCCTTCGTACATCAGCTGATATCTCAAAGTGCTGTACAGAAACCCAGCCTAAAACCCCAAACAGCAAGCAATGCAGGCACGGTGGCTAGGAAAAACTCCCTAGAAAGGCCAAAACCTAGGAAGAAACCTAGAGAGGAACCAGGCTATGTGGGATGGCCAGTCCTCTTCTGGCTGTGCCGGGTGGAGATTATAACAGAACATGGCCAAGATGTTAAAATGTTCATAAATGACCAGCATGGTCGAATAATAATAAGGCAGAACAGTTGAAACTGGAGCAGCAGCACGGTCAGGTGGACTGGGGACAGCAAGGAGTCATCATGTCAGGTAGTCCTGGGGCATGGTCCTAGGGCTCAGGTCCTCCGAGAGAGAGAAAGAAAGAAAGAGAGAAGGAGAGAATTAGAGAATGCACACTTAGATTCACACAGGACACCGAATAGGACAGGAGAAGTACTCCAGATAAACAAACTGCCCTAGCCCCCCGACACATAAACTACTGCAGCATAAATACTAGAGGCTGAGACATCCTATCCTCTATATTATTATGTCGTAAGTAGAAAAACAGAAGACCTAGCCCTTTTTTCTCCAGTACAACCATAACATACATATTACATGTCTCATAAAAGTGCTCTTTGAAAAAATATGACACATTTAAAAAGCTTTAGACAAATATGTACTTAAAAATGTAATCTACAAGATTGCCTATTTTTTTCAAGTCACAAACGCAGTGCTGTTTGCTTCTGTAAACAAGATGCCAGTGTGGCACAATACAAATTATGTTATGTTGGTTTGTATGGACAGTGTAGACAAAGATTTGTATAACTTAACCCAAGATAGATCATAGCCTGTCCTTTCTTAGTCCACTCTGTACGTAACAGATTCTAGTTTTGGGAACACAAAACTGTATTGAGATCAAATGTTTCATTAATCAGAAAATGCGCATAATGTTGGTCAAAATCCATCTCTCTCCATCTCCTCCCACTGCTGGCCAATAGGCTTCCTCTCATCATCATATTTTGTAGTGAGTGGATACGCCAACCGGATGATTCACACTTATACATCCGGTGAAATATCTGGCTCATTGTTCTGTGCTATAACTGCAGTCCAGATCGTATATACTATTGGCTTCAATAGGTGAGTGAGTGAGTGAGTGAGTGAGTGAGTGAGTGAGTGAGTGAGTGAGTGAGTGAGTGAGTGAGTGAGTGCATTTAAAAAAAAAAAGTTGAGAACAAGTTCTCATTTACAACTGTGACCTGGCCAAGATAAAGCATAGCAGTGTGAACAGACACAAAGTTACACATGGAGTAAACAATAAACAAGTCAATAACACAGTAGAAAAAATAACAAAAAGAGTCTATATATACATTTTGTGCAAAAGGCATGAGGAGGTAGGCGAATAATTACAATTTAGCAGATTAACACTGGAGTGATAAATGATCAAATGGTAATGTGCAGGAAGAGATACTGGTGTGCAAAAGAGAGATCACAAAGAGATCAGGCTATAAAGTAACATCACAAAATATGTGGTTATATCACCTAGATATCTTTATTTTATTTGAATTAACCTGTATTTAACTAGGCAAGTCAGTTAAGAAAAAAAAACGTATTTACAATGATGACCTATCCCGGCCAAACCCTGCGCCACTCGGGAGCCCTTAAGATGAATGCTCTAACTGTAAGTCGCTCTGGATAAAAGTGTCTGTTAAATGACTAAAATGTAAGATACACTTACAGAGCATCAAAGAAACTTCCATAGTACACAGGTCAATACAAAGGTCTTACACATATGGAGGAATGTACATGTGTTGTCAGGGGTTCACCTAGGGGTCATGATGGGGGCTGTACCAAATGTTTGATGTATTATAATAATAGATTATGCTTATGTTGTATTAAGAGAAGAAGAGAGGTTATAAGACCCCTCCCTCCTTACATTTACAGGGTCCTAGACTACAGATTAACAATATACAGTATATATACAGTGGGGCAAAAAAGTATTTAGTCAGCCACCAATTGTGCAAGTTCTCCCACTTAAAAAGATGAGAGAAGCCTGTAATTTACATCATAGATACACTTCAACTATGACAGACAAAATGAGAAAAAAATCCAGAAAATCACATTGTAGGATTTTTTATGAATTTATTTGCAAATTATGGTGGAAAATAAGTATTTGGTCACCTACAAACAAGCAAGATTTCTGGCTCTCACAGACCTGTAACTTCTTCTTTAAGAGGATCCTCTGTCCTCCACTCGTTACCTGTATTAATGGCGCCTATTTGAACTTGTTATCAGTATAAAAGTCACCTGTCCACAACCTCAAACAGTCACACTCCAAACTCCACTATGGCCAAGACCAAAGAAAGAGGTAGTTGTTTGGGCTAAATTATAGGTGGGCTATGTACAGGTGCAGTAATCTGTGAGCTGCTCTGACAGCTGGTGCTTAAAGCTAGTCAAGGAGATACGTGTTTCCAGTTCCAGAGATTTTTGTAGTTCGTTCCAGTCATTGGCAGCAAAGAACTGAAAGGAGAGGCAGCCAAAGAAAGAATTGGCTTTGGGGGTGACCAGAGAGATATACCTGCTGGAGCGCATGCGACAGGTGGGTGATGCTATGGTGACCAGCGAGCTGAGATAAGGGGGGACTTTACCTAGCACGGTCTTGTAGATGACATGGAGCCAGTGGGTTTGGCAACGAGTATGAAGCGAGGGCCAGCCAACGAGAGCGTACAGGTCGCAATGGTGGGTAGTCTATGGGGCTGTGGTGACAAAACGGATTGCACTGTGGTAGACTGCATCCAATTTATTTAGTATGGTATTGAAGGCTATTTTGTAAATGACATCGCCGAAGTCGAGGATTGGTAGGATGATCAGTTTTACAAGGGTATGTTTGGCAGCATGAGTGAAGGATGCTTTTTTTGCAAAATAGGAAGCCAATTCTAGATTTAACTTTGGATTGGAGATGTTTGATGTGGGTCTGCAAGGAGAGTTTACAGTCTAACCAGACACCTAGGTATTTGTATTGTCCACATATTCTAAGTCAGAGCCGTCCAAAGTAGTGATGTTGGACAGGCGGGCAGGTGCAGGCAGCGATCGGTTGAAGAGCATGCATTTAGTTTTACTTGTATTTAAGAGCAATTGGAGGCCACGGAAGGAGAGTTGTATGGCATTGAAGCTTGCCTGGAGGGTTGTTAACACAGTGTCCAAAGAAGGGCCAGAAGTATACAGAATGGTGTCGTCTGCGTAGAGGTGGATCAGAGACTCACCAGCAGCAAGAGCGACATCATTGATGTATACAGAGAAGAGAGTAGGTGCAAGAATTGAACCCTGTGGCACCCCCATAGAGACTGCCAGAGGTTCAGACAATAGACCCTCCGATTTGACACACTGAACTCTATCAGAGAAGTAGTTGGTGAACCAGGCGAGGCAATCATTTGAGAAACCAAGGCTGTCGAGTCTGCCGATGAGGATGTGGTGATTGACAGAGTCGAAAGCCTTGGCCAGATCAATGAATACGGCTGCACAATAATGTTTCTTATCGATGGCGGTTAAGATATCGTTTAGGACCTTGAGCGCGGCTGGGGTGCACCCATGACCAGCTCTGAAACCAGATTGCATAGCAGAGAGGGTAGGGTGAGATTCGAAATGGTCGGTAATCTGTTTGTTGACTTGGCTTTCGAAGACCTTAGAGAGGCAGGGTAGGATAGATATAGATATCTTATAAAGAAACATTTTGAGACATGTGTGACTAAGACAAAACTCTGCAGGGGAGTGTAAGATTTAAGAGACAAGTCAGACATTCCACAATTAATCAACTTGTGGAGTGGACATTTACTGCCTAGGCCTTAGAAAACACTGGAACTATTGTATCTCTCTTGCAAGTTTATATAGCTGTGTATGCATGAGCTTGGTCTGATGAGTAGAATGTAACAACGTATGCAGTGAAATCCCTAGGGATGGACTTCAGGTTTAATAAAATAACTTGGGACCTTTTCTATTTTGCAGAATTTACTCAGGAACGTGCGTAATATGCACCTGTTGTCAACTTCTGTCTGCGATTGCATTAATAAAGTATTTTGAATTATTTAATTAAAGCTATTGTCATAATGCTAATTTCACCAATGAGCCAATGATTGACAAGGAACAAGGAACGAACCCCAGATATTCTAATCTGAATTATTTTACACATTTCGATGATTTGGACATTTTACCAAGGCACAATGAAATAATTATCTTATCTTATTTTGTGATGTGCACAATTATTCAGCCATGCATCACACGCTGTTAAATAAAAAAATGCCAAAGCATGTCCATCACTCATCACGAAGTACTGGGTTAGTCATGGGTGTTAAGTCAAGACAGAAGGATCTTTGAATGTGAAATGGGATTAAGGTATGTGGAGCTGCCTGGAGCATACCTCAAATGTGATAGAGGGAAATCCCACCAGGCCTCCCAGCCAGCCAAGAGATGCATTGATGAATGCCAGTATCGCAAGGAATGCAATCAAGTTGGCAGCTATATTAGCAACAAGGCCTATTGATATAGATGCTCCACTGCTAGCTGCTTCCAAAATGTTCTGTTCATCACTGGGGAGTTAAGAGCGCTAAGAACCTTGGCGTGATCCTGGACAACACCCTGTCGTTCTCAACTAACATCAAGGCGGTGGCCCGTTCCTGTAGGTTCATGCTCTACAACATCCGCAGAGTACGACCCTGCCTCACACAGGAAGCGGCGCAGGTCCTAATCCAGGCACTTGTCATCTCCCGTCTGGACTACTGCAACTCGCTGTTGGCTGGGCTCCCTGCCTGTGCCATTAAACCCCTACAACTCATCCAGAACGCCGCAGCCCGTCTGGTGTTCAACCTTCCCAAGGTCTCTCACGTCACCCAGCTCCTCCGCTCTCTCCACTGGCTTCCAGTTGAAGCTCGCATCCGCTACAAGACCATGGTGCTTGCCTACGGAGCTGTGAGGGAACGGCACCTCAGTACCTCCAGGCTCTGATCAGGCCCTACACCCAAACAAGGGCACTGCGTTCATCCACCTCTGGCCTGCTCGCCTCCCTACCACTGAGGAAGTACAGTTCCCGCTCAGCCCAGTCAAAACTGTTCGCTGCTCTGGCCCCCAATGGTGGAACAAACTCCCTCACGACGCCAGGACAGCGGAGTCAATCACCACCTTCCGGAGACACTTGAAACCCCACCTCTTTAAGGAATACCTAGGATAGGATAAGTAATCCTTCTCACCCCCCTTTAAGATTTAGATGCACTATTGTAAAGTGACTGTTCCACTGGATGTCATAAGGTGAATGCACCAATTTGTAAGTCGCTCTGGATAAGAGCGTCTGCTAAATGACTTAAATGTAAAATGTAAATGTAAAAGACAGCCCAATATGAACCACAGAAAGTCTATTATATATACAACAAAATGCAGGGGAATGTAAAAAATCGGTAAATGGCAAACACATACACACAAACACAAAACACAAAAACACATACCCACAAGCCACTTTGATATTTTCCTCTGATGTAAATTTGCTCTCTTCTGTCTCCGGATAGGACAGCTTGGAGATTGCCAAGGCACATGGGGCAGCCATTACAGAGGCAGATATCATAGAGGATGCATCAATCTGTGGGGCATTGAGCAATCTCAATCTCACACAACGATGAAGATCAGTCACATTAAAATTAACTGAGACAAAAGATGAAAAACTGGGTGCTGTAACGATATTCGTCTTCCTCTGATGAGGAGTATGAAGGATCGGACCAATATGCATTGTGGTACGTGTCCATGTTGATAATTTATTAACTTCGAACACCAAAAACTAAATAACAAGGAGAATGAACGAAAACAAAACACTTCTGTCTGGTGAAGACACAGAGACAGAAAACAATTACCCACAACTAAAATGGGAAAAACAGGAAACCTAAGTATGATTCTCAATCAGAGACAACGAATGACACCTGCCTCTGATTGAGAACCATACCAGGCCAAACACAGAAATACAACATAGACAAAAGAACATAGACTACCCACCCCAACTCATGCCCTGACCAAACTAACACAAAGACATAATAAAGGAACTAAGGTCAGAACGTGACAGGTGCGTTGGAGGGATGACTCTTTGGTCTTACATCAAATGAGATGAATGCACCCATCACACTTCCTGCAATGGTGGCAAAGCCTCCAACCATGACAGCATGCACTTCAGATTTGGTCATGTCCATCAAATAGGGGCGAATCAGCAATGGCGCTTCAGTCTGATGAAGAAAACATTATAAGGAGGAATGCTTTAATAAAGAATTCTACACAGCAAGTGGATAGAATCAGCTAAGCCTAACCAAGTTGATTTAATGTTTAACGGATGCCCCGCTTCACATTCTTTTTAAATAATGATTGGAACGATTCATTTGAATCGATTAATTTACAAAATAATTTGATGTAATGAACGATTACCATACAAATATTTTTAAACGGCTGAAGCAAGCACACACATTTTCTACAGGAAATGTACCTTTTTTAGTTTAGCCCTATTTATCTTACCTTAAAAGTGTTTAATTGAATTGCAATGTCCCATAAATTGAATGCCCATATCCACTTGAAATATCTACAAAACAAGTTTTGCAGCCACATAATCCAAAACGAAGGCTAGCTAAATATTTTATACCTAAAATGACTGTTCTCAATAAACAAATGAATAATTTGATTCACATGATTTGAGCAGTCATGGTGGACTGAATTATGTGAATCAAATGAATCATTTGTTAATTTGTTAAGATTTTACTGAGTTACAGTTCATATAAGGAAATCAGTCAATTGAAATACATTTGTTAGGCCCTCATCTATGGATTTCACATCACTGGGAATACAGATATGCATCTCTTGGTCACAGATATATATTTTGTAAAAGGTAGGTGTATGGATCAGAAAACCAGTCAGTATCTGGTGTGAACACCATTTGCCTCATGTAGCACGTCACATCTCCTCCACATAGAGTTGATCAGGTTGTTGGATGTGGCCTGTGGAATGTTGTCCCACTCCTCTTCAATGACTGTCGCTGGATATTTTTTTATTTAACCCTCATTTAACAAGGCAAGTCAGTTAAGAACAAATTCTTATTTACAATGACGGCCTGGGAACAGTGGGTTACCTGCCTTATTAAAACGACAGATTTTTACCTTGTCAGCTCGGGGATTCGATCTAGCAACCTTTCAGTTACTGGCCCAATACTCCAATCTCTAGGCTACCTGCTGCCCCGATATTGGTAGGAACTGGAACACACTGTTGTACATGTCGATCCAGAGCATCCCTAACATGCTAAATGAGTGATGTCTGGTGAGTATGCAGGCTATGGAATAACTGGGACATTTTCAGCTTCCAGGAATTGTGTTCAGATCCTTGCGACATGGGAATGTGCATTATCATGCTGAAACATGAGGTGAAGGAGGCGGATGAATTGTACGACATTGGGCTTCAGGATCTCGTCACAGTATCTCTGTGCATTCAAATTGCCATTGGTAAAATCCAATTATGTTCGTTGTCCGTAGCTTATGCCAGACCATATCATAACCCCACCGCCACCATGGGGCACTCTGTTCACAACGTTGACATCAGCAAACCGCTTGCCCAAACGACGCCGTCTGCCATTTGCCCGGTACAGTTGAAACCGGGATTCATCTGTGAAGAGCACACTTCTCCAGCGTGCCAGTGTCTATCGAAAATGAGGATTTGCCCAAGAAAGTGAGTTGCGATGCCGAACTGCAGTCAGGTCAAGACCCTGGTGAGGATGACAAGCCCGCAGATGAGCTTCCCTGAGATGGTTTCTGACAGTTGGTGCAGAAATTCTTCGGTTGTGCAAACCCACAGTTTCATCAACTGTCTGGGTGGCTGGTGTCAGACAATCTCGCAGGGGAAGAAGCCGGGTGTGGAGGTCCTGGTCTGGCGTGGTTACACGTGTTCTGTGGTTGTGAGGCTGGTTGGAAATACTTTCAAATTCTCTAAAACGACCTTGTTCGAGAAAATAACATTACATTCTCTGGCAACAGCTCTGGTAGACATTCCTGCAGTCAGTATAACAATTGCACGCTCCCTCAAAACTTGAGACATCCGTGGCATTGTGTTGTGAGAAAAACAAGCCTTTTATTGTCCACAGCACAATGTGCTAAATCCCCTTGAGTTCTCGAGGGATAATTAGGGGGTAACTTGACCAGGACTCAAACTGTGGTCCCTGTGACTGTTCCAAAACCCTTATTTAAAAGGCTAAAATCTCTTGGTTTAGGTCACTAGGTGTTTTACTAAGGTTGTTTAATATTTTTACAATTTGTATTGTATTTTGTCATGTTTCATTTTTATTAGCTCGCCTCACTTTTCAAAAAATGTAATCTGTTAAACAGTAAATCAACTTTGTATGTCCTAATCCTAAGGGATTTCTTCCATTGACGGAGAGGCGGACCAAAGCGCAGCGTGGTTGTTTTGATTCATGTTTTAATAAATCACTTAACATGAACAAACTAACAAAAACAAGAACCGTGAAAACCCAAAACAGCCCTATCTGGTGCAAAACACAGAGACAGGAAAACACAGAGACAGGATCACCCACAAACACACAGTGAAACCCAGGCTACCTAAGTATGATTCTCAATCAGAGACAACTAATGACACCTGCCTCTGATTGAGAACCATACTAGGCCGAAACATAGAAATACCCCAAAACATAGAAAAACAAACATAGACTGCCCACCCAACTCACGCCCTGACCATACTAAATAATGACAAAACAAAGGAAATAAAGGTCAGAACGTGACACTAATCCTCATCAATATTACTTTGTAAGACATCGTGAAGTGTAAACATCACTTAGTGTAATTACTACAATGGTGTTATCTTCAGTATATGTATCCTCCAATAATTCTAATATTAAAGTAGGAACTGAAATACCCTCGACCACAAACAGGCAAATGTACCTGTCCAACAAATATGTTGCCTGCAACACTCAAGGTCTCAGTGGGTGAGGTTCCCATCGTTATCTGCATTACCCATGCGATCTGAAAGGGGAAAAACACATGGCTTCTTGTTAACATAAATCATACAGTACACACACAAACCTAGAGCCATATGTATATGACTGTGCCCAAACCTAACACAGAAGCTTCATTTTCTGCTTAATGTTTGAAGGTCTCTTACCTTAATGATGAGCCATTGCATTATTCCAAGGAAATAAAGAACTGACATCACACTGCTGAAGAATATCACAATGGGCAAAGCCTGGAGAAGGAACAGGGACATATATTGATCAATCCTGGATTCATTATCAAATAAATAATGTTTCTAGTACATCTACTGAACTATTGCTCACTGACCTAAAATGCGAAGATGTCGGATACTAGTGGTCCAAAAACAAATGATGACCCGTGTTTTGTGTAGTTCAAGAATATCTGAAATTTTAAAAAACGAGGGAAAATATGATTGTCTTCTCATTTGTATTCATGTCAACAATGAGGCTCATAGTTTGTCATTCCATGCAACTAGCTACAATTATTACTTACATAATACTGTCTCAAATCAATGGTTAAGACAAAATAGCAGTTTTAGATTAGAGAGTCTGTAGATTAGAGAGTCTGCCAGGTCGCAGTTGTAAATGAGAACGTGTTCTCAACTGGCCTACCTGGTTAAATAAAGGTAAAATAAAAATAAATAAATACAAAGTGGTTGTAAATAGCTCCAAGGGCAATCTATGAGATTTCACTGTGCCTCATAAAAGAGGGACCTCCCAGATACAAGGACAATTTCCAGGTAGTTAAGGTTTACTTCTTTAAGATAAGGAGATAAGGAGCACTTCAGCAACAAGGATACCTGCACTTGCTCTCCAAGCCATTGGAAGGCTGTGAGTCCTGTCTCTGTCCTTATGACAAACAGTCCGATACAGAATTGTAAACCAAGACCCCAAAAAACTGACCTCCATGCCACCTGAAACAGAGACAAACAAACACACTTGACATACTCTTCAAACAATGTTTGGTTATGTATTATTGTTTAACAAGTGATTCTCCATAAATTGGTGAGTCAATGGAAGGAATTACTAGGCGTAACTGGTAAAAGACATACAAGGCCAAACAAAGGAAGTCCACAGCAAATTCAAAGTCTAAAGAAAACAGTCATAGATAAGCGGTTATAACCAATCATGTGTTATTACAGGTAGACATGCATTATGGGAAGGCCTGGCCACTCTCATCCTGTGATGGGATCAGAGCGATCTGCTGTGATGTTAAGCTTACCTCTGTCCTGTGGGCTGAGAAGATGAAAATGACTAGAATGAACATGCAGACGCCTCCAAATGAGATGAGCTGCTCTGGTCGCTTGCTTGTGTCCACAACGAGCCAAGTCACTAGCAGGACCAGCACCGCAACAACGAAAACTCTAAAGAACCCACAACAGACTCTCAGTCAACAGAGGAAAATACACTCACCAAATGAATTCATTTTCTCAGACCATTTAAAGTGTCCATATGAAATAGCTTCTTACCCTATTATCCATCCCCGGAAATTGTTGTAGCATCTTTGAGCTGGTATGAAACATTTGGTTATGCTATCTCCATGGTATGTCTTCACAAGGTCATAGGCTTTGGAGACAACTGCCAAACTGGTGAGGACCACAAGGGCAATGGACCTCTCAAAGTCTAATATGCATGCTGTGATGAAGTATGCCACATAGCCTGTGATATAGAAACAAAGGTAATATCAAAACAGCATCACATTGTTGTGATGAGAAATTGTCAGGGGACTGATTCTTAGAACATTTCACTTTCATGGGATAATTCATAGGATAATTCATAGGATAATTCATAGGATAATTCATAGGATAATTCATAGGATAATTCATAGGATAATAGTCTGTGTGACGAATGCTATGTTGCAAAAGACTGTGTCGGGAAATATACACTGCCCTCCTTGAGAAATCTTATCATAAATTAACAGACAAGTTCAAGAGAATCTTTAATCAGTTTCTCAGGCAATCCTTGACGTAGGCATGCACGTGGCAAGTGTTGGGATTGATTTATTGATAGACCATTGAAAATAAATATTAGATTAGAGGCATTCTGTTTACTTTGGAAACCAAATAGTTCACTTTGCCCATTCAGCAAAAATATATAACAGATACGATTTTAGACTTAGGACTAACCATGTAATAGCATCCGATATGCAATGGTTGATTAGACATAACTGACTTTGTTAGGGTTAAATTCCTACTAAAGAGTCCATACAGTATAGTGGATTATCCTAGAAGGTCTATCTGGTAAACACTCCACCCTATCCTCTATATTATTATGTCGTAAGTAGAAAAACAGAAGACCTAGCCCTTTTTTCTCCAGTACAACCATAACGTACATTTTACATGTCTCATAAAAGTGCTCTTTGAAAAAATATGACACATTTAAAAAGCTTTAGACAAATATGTACTTAAAAATGTAATCTAAAAGATTGCCTATTTTTTTCAAGTCACAAACGCAGTGCTGTTTGCTTCTGTAAACAAGATGCCAGTGTGGCACAATACAAATTATGTTATGTTGGTTTGTATGGACAGTGTAGACAAAGATTTGTATAATTTAACCCAATATAGATCATAGCCTGTCCTTTCTTAGTTCACTCTGTACGTAACAGATTCTAGTTTTGGGAACACAAAACCGTATTGAGATCACATGTTTCATTAATCAGAAAATGTGCATAATGTTGGTCAAAATCCATCTCTCTCCATCTCCTCCCACTGCTCGCCACTAGGCCATCACCATATTTTGTAGTGAGTGGATAAGCCAACCGGATGCTTAACACTTATACATCCTGTGAAATATCTGGCTCATTGTTCTGTTCTATAACTGCAGTCCAGATTATATACGCTATTGGCTTCAATAGGCCGTTTAGTTGTTTTTCAACTATACAAACTCATTTCACTTAAAGGGTTTTGTCACTTCATCTGACTCTTGGGAAGTAGATACAAATCCCATTACCAAAATCCCAAAGTATCCCTTTAATATTCATAATTTGTTTGGAAAGATGGATATGTACATCTCACATTTGAAAGAAGCAGAGGAGAAAGCCAGTTCCATGGGTGCATCTAAGGACAGCTATTTGTTCTACTCATTACTGCTCACAACTAAAACAGTCTCAGACATCTGACAAAGTGACAAAGTGCTCAGGAAATGGAGACTATCTAGCTGAACCGCATAAAAATCAACTGGCCCTCAAGCCATTCCAGAGTAGGATGAGAAATTGAGAATACATTACTGGTCATTTAAAAGTAAGCTCTGGCGATGTTCACTGGCTATTAAGCCATATTTGAAGACAATGAAATGTATTAACAGGTGTTAATGACCACATTTATGGATTTCGCTGCGATTAAATTGAGAAGGTCATGAGTCACTGATTTGGTCTCACCTAAGTGTCCTTTAGCAAATGATTCCAAGTAAATAGCGTATGATTCATACCATTTCCTTGTATTGTTTATAGATACATTTATAAGCAATACATTAACTAACGGCATGATTTGACACATTTTTCTATAGTCTCCAACGGTCCTGTTTTTAATGTATTAGAAGCAACATTTTATGACATAGTAGCCATTGTAGAAAAAGCACCATGTGTAATAAAAGATTCCAATAACCAGAATTGGTCTGGCAAATTCAGTTTCCCATTGCCAATCTATTTTGAGGCCCAGGGTGTGCTCAATGTGTTAAGTGTTCACAGAAGCAGTTATGGAGCTTAGCATCTAATGTCTAATGCAGTTCTGCTATCAAAAATTGAAATTTGCCCTCAAAAATGTGTCATTTTAATAAGACTGATTAGTGTTCATCCACTGAAAGTCAAATCCTAGCATGAACTGGTCATAAGACACCAACATAATGTTATTCATAAGGAATCAGTGAAATACATTCATGTGCAAAGACTACACTGTTTACATCATCTGGCCTTTAGCAGCCTGGATAAGATATTGCTCCACCTACCACCGCCAGTACCTGCCCTAGAACATAACACACACCAGCAACCTAGACTCAAGACAAACACCCCCAGCTAAAATCCAAAATCCCCCCAAAAATCCCCCCAAGAAAAGGCAAAGGTTATGAAAGGCTTCAGGTTTACATTTGCGTGTTTGAGACAGATTGATAGTAAAACACATTAACACGAGTATACAAATGACGATGTGGATCTCAGTTAATCAATCTACTTTCACTGGATGGCTCACACGTTCTAAAGAAGCCTATAGGACTACCACATTGCTTTCACAGAGACTCGGCTACTACTACACTAAATAGCTGACGATTACAAAAACAGACCAAAAACAGTGACAAACAAAACTTCTGATGAAAGAAAGAGAACAGTTAGCCACTGCATTTACAAATACACAGTGAATATGAGTAGAAATGCAAATACATCAACTTAAACACAGGAAGCACCAGCGACTCGTTCAATAGAAAAGTGGAAGATGACGCAGATGCTAAGCTACAGGACTGTTTTGCCTGCACAGACAGGAATATGTTCCCGGGATTCCTCCGATGGCATTGAGGAGTACACCACATCCGTCACTGGCTTCATCAATAAGTGCATCGATGACGGGCCGCCCCCAGCTGATCCTCAACACGGAGACCACTCAGGGGTGTGTGCTCAGTCCCCTCCTGCACTCCCTGTTCACTCATGAATGCACGGCCAGGCACGACTCCAACACCATCATTAAGTTTGCCGACGACACAACAGTGGTAGGCCTGATCACCAACAACGATGAGACAGCCTATAGGGAGGAGGTCAGAGACCTGGCCGTGGAGTGCCAGTATAACAACCTTTTCCTCAATGTTGTCAAGACAAAGAAGATGATCGTGGACTACAGGAAAAGGAGGACAGAGCACGCCCCCATTCTCATCGATAGGGCTGTAGTGGAGCAGGTTGAGAGCTGCAAGTTCCTTGGTGTCCACATCACCAACAAACTATCATGGTCCAAACACACCAAGACAGTCGTGAAGAGGGCACGACAAAGCCTATTCCCCCTCAGGAGACTGAAAAGATTTGGCATGGGTCCTCAGATCCACAAAAAGTTCTACAGCTGCACTATCGAGAGCATCCTGACTGGTTGCATCACTGCCTGGTATGGCAACTGCTCGGCTTCCGACTGCAAGGCACTACAGAGGGCAGTGCGTACGGCCCTGGGGCCAAGCTTCCTGCAATCCAGGACCTCTATACCAGGCGGTGTCAGAGGAAGGCCCTAAAAATTGTCAAAGACTCCAGCCACACTCGTAATAGACTGTTCTCTCTGCTACCGTGAGGCAAGCGGTACCAGAGCGCAAAGTCTAGGTCCCTGAGGCTTCTTAACAGATTCTACCCCGAAGCCATAAGACTCCTGTACAGCTAATCAAATGGCTACCCAGACTATTTGCATTGTCCCCCGTCCCGTCCCCCTTTACGCTGCTGCTACTCTCTGTTTATTATCTATGCATAGTCACTTTAACTCTACCTTCATGTACATATTACCTCAATTACCTCAACTAACCTGTGCCCCCGCACATTGACTCTGTACCGGTACCCCTGTATATATCCTCGCTACTGTTATTTTACTGCAGCACTTTAATAATTTGTTATTTTTATTATTTTTTTTTACTTAACACTTACTTTTCTTAAAACTGCGTTGTTGGTTAAGGGCTTATAAGTAAGCATTTCACTGTAAGGTCTACTACGCCTGTTGAATTCGGCACATGTGACAAATACAAATACAATTTGATTTGATTTGAACCAATCACATTAATGAAGCGGTTTCCTCTATCTGCTTGGACCCCCAAAGTCTCTCCACACAGCGTAGGCCTAATTGGGCAAAAAAAGTCAAAACAAAGGACAATGTAACAGTGATACCTTCCAAAGCAATACACATTTGGATTCTGTCAAAAGGGAACAAACACACATTGATACAGTTGAAGTAACAAACATAGGCCTACCTTCTGAGCACAGTCGACCACAACCATACAATTGCCTTCAAGCCAATCAAACACAGCGACACCGCAGCAGCACAGACCTTCAAATAAATCTTGCAGAAAAGGTAACATACATGCTTTTGTCACTTCTAGATGAGACTACTGCAATCCTCTACTCTCCAGCTACCCGGATAAAGCACTAAATAAACTTTCATTATTGCTAAATACGGCTGATAAAATCTTGACTAGAATCCCCCAAAATGTATCATATTACTCCAGTGCTAGCCTCTCTACACTGGCTTCCTGTTAAGGCTAGGGCTGATTTCAAGGTTTTACTATTAATCTACAAAGCATTACATGCTTTTGCACCTACCGATCTTTCCGATTTGGTCCTGCCATGCGTACTGTACGCTACGGTCACAAGATGCAGGCCTCCTTATTGTGCCTAGAATTTCTAAGCAAACAGTTGGAGGCAGGGCTTTCTCCTATAGTGCTCAATTTGTATGGAATGGTCTGCGCCCAGGGGTGCAGTCTGGCCCAGGGGTACAAAGGTGAACGGCAATGCACTGGAGTGACAAACCGCCCTTGCTGTCTCTGCCTGGGCGGCTCCCCTCCCTCCACTGAGAATCTCTGCCTCTTACCCTATTATGGGGGCTGAGTCACTGGCTTACCAACGCTCTTCCATGCAGTCCCTAGGAATGGTGCGTCACGTTGTGCCAGGCTTTTATTGCTATACTCAATTTGAGTGGGTTGAGTCACTGACGTGATCTTCCTGGATGGTTTTCAAGGCCTCTCGGGCTCGTGCGGTGGAGGAGATCTTTGTGGGTTATACTCAGCCTTGTCTCAGGGTAGTAAGTTGGTGGTGTGTTGATATACCTCTAGCGGTGTGGGGGCTGTGCTTTGGCAAAGTGGGTGGGGATATGTCCTGCCTGGTTGGACACAGTGTACCCACCTAACGATATATCCCCTGACAGGGCCACAGTGTCCCCCGACCTCCCCCTGTCTCAGCCTCCAGTGTCTATGCTGCAAAAGTCTATGTGCCGAGGGGTGTGTCTCAGTCTGTCCTATCTGGTGTCCTATGTGAACTTAAGTATGCTCCCTCTAATTCTCCCATCTCTATCTCTCTCTCCCCCCTCCCGGAGGACCTGAGCCCTAGAACCAAGCCTCAGAACTATCTGGCCTGATAACTCCTGGCTGTCCCCGTCCCCAGTCCAACTGTTCGTGCTGCTGATCCAGCTTCTGCTGTTTTGCCCGTGGCTATGGAACACTGACCCGACCTGTTCACAAGACGTGCTACCTTGACGTGATGCTGCTCCAGTTTCATCTGTTCTGCCTGTGGCAGTGGAATACTGACCTGTTCACTGGACGTGATGCCTTATCCCGGACTTGCTGTTTTCAACTCTCTCTCTCTCTCTCTCTCTCTCTCTCTCTCTCTCTCTCTCTCTCTCTCTCTCTCTCTCTCTCTCTCTCTCTCTCTCTCTCTGTCCCTCTCTCTGTCCCTCTCTCTCTGTCCCTCTCTCTGTCCCTCTCTCTGTCCCTCTCTCTCTGTCCCTCTCTCTCTGTCCCTCTCCCTCTCTAACGCACCTGCTGTCTCAACTGCTGAATGCTTGACTATGAAAAGCCATCTGGCATATACTCCTGAGGTCCTGTTGCACCCTTGACAACCACTGTGTTTATTATTTGACCCTGCTGGTCATCTATGAACATTTGAACATCTTGAAGAATGATCTGGCCTTCAATGGCCATGTACTCTTATAATCTCCACCCGGCACAGCCAGAAGAGGACTGGCCACCCATCAGAGCCTAGTTCCTCTCTAGGTTTCTTCCTAGGTTCCTGCCATTCTAGGGAGTTTTTCCTACCCGCCGTGCTTCTACATCTGCATTGTTTGCTGTTTGGAGCTTTAGGCCGGGCTTCTGTATAAGCACTTTGTGACATCTGCTGATATAAAAATGGATGGGGCCATGGTGTCTCCTGACCCCTCCTGTCTCAGCCTCCAGTATTTATGCTGCAGTAGTTTATGTGTCGGGGGGCTAGGGTCAGTTTGTTATATCTGGAGTACTTCTCCTGTCCTATTCGGTGTCCTGTGTGAATCTAAGTGTGCGTTCTCTAATTCTCTCTTTCTTTCTCTCTCTCGGAGGACCTGAGCCCTAGGACCATGCCCCAGGACTACCTGACATGATGACTCCTTGCTGTCCCCAGTCCACCTGGCCGTGCTGCTGCTCCAGTTTCAACTGTTCTGCCTTATTATTATTCGACCATGCTGGTCATTTATGAACATTTTAACATCTTGGCCATGTTCTGTTATAAGCTCCACCCGGCACAGCCAGAAGAGGACTGGCCACCCCACATAGCCTGGTTCTTCTCTAGGTTTCTTCCTAGCTTTTGGCCTTTCTAGGGAGTTTTTCCTAGCCACCGTGCTTCTACACCTGCATTGCTTGCTGTTTGGGGTTTTAGGCTGGGTTTCTGTACAGCACTTTGAGATATCAGCTGATGTACGAAGGGCTATATAAATAAATTTGATTTGATTTGAAAAAGGGCTTTATAAATACATTTTATTTTTTTTATTTTTAAAGCTCTAATCTAACCTGGGGTGCGTTTATGCTGTTTGAACTGTCTGTTATTTATGGTCCCATTGGAGACACTGACCAAAATTGGGATTCCTATCCTAATCGTACCTTGTCACACAATGCAGTGTAAAAAATGTACCCATAGAGATAGATAGAGGACTGATCTTTGTATCTGTGCCATTTTAGCATCTGTGAAAGCTTGGGCAGCACATCTCCATTTTTAAGTACATTTACATTTACATTTAAGTCATTTAGCAGACGCTCTTATCCAGAGCGACTTACAAATTTTATTCCTCACGATTGGCTGGTGAGGAGGGATCAGCCAATGAAGTTTTCTGTGGCTAATAAAACAATTTTCCACCACCATTTTCAGATTTTAAGACATCTTATGATGTTGCTCACCCTTGGCTGTTGTCGGAAAATCTGAAAATGGTTGTGTAAAAATTGTGTTTTAAGACAATACACATATTTGTCCTGTTTTTTTTCAGATGGCACACCATTAACTGCCCTGTGCTTCGCTGTCCATGCATAGGCTATAGCCTACTCTACTCTACAGAAAGCCAGCATGTGCAGGCGGGAGCGGAATTAAGAAATCGGTCCCGCACATACTTCTATTGTGTACCATGACAGTGAAGCCTGTAATGTTAGAGCTGTTTATTGCTGTGTCCGTGTGAAAGGTAGGGAATTAGCTGGAGAAACTGACAGATCAATAATGTTACATTACCATACTGACTCAATCTTCAATCGTTTGGCTGATGGTTTCATCCTTTGATTCAGGTCTAGTCTGATTGAGACAAAAGAATAGCTAATGTTAGCCAACTTTTGGCCAGCTCTCTCTCTAGCTGGTACATCAACTAGCCAAGTTTACTTCTGAAACAGGCCAAAACAAAGGCTACAAACCATTTCTATACAAACAACAGCTGTTAGATAGTAATAATAGCCACCTCAAATCTCTATCTAACAGATAGCTGGAAGCTAAAACTGACCTGGCTGTGGTAGCTACTAGCTAGCATAGCTAATGAATGCATATCAATTGAGAGGGGATGAAACATTAGCTAACATTACATATTAGTTACAATTCTAGCTCAGCACTGGGAATAAATACTAGTTTCGTTTAAAATATCAGTTAACTAAAGAGTAGCCAGTTTCCGCTCTGCTTGATTTTACAACTTGGTGAAAGAGCGCAACTCAGACACACTGAACTATGCTCAACTCCCATGTGCTGGTCCAGCCAGCCATCTAGAAACTGTGCCTTCACACAGCCTGTCAGCCTGTTCTGCAGTGTCCGGCAGGCCCTGAATATTCCAAACATAAAGCACACCTTTGATGGTTTTTGTATCACATTGCAATGATTAAAGTACAGTCATTTACAGTGTGTGCAAATGGAGTAAGGAGGTAAGGCAATACTTTAGTAAAAGTAGACACCTTAATAGAAAATGACTGAAGTAAAAGTGAAAGTCAACCAGTAAAATACTATTTGAGTATAAGTCTAAAAGTTTTGGGTTTTAAATATACACTACCGGTCAAAACATTTAGAACACCTACTCAGTCAAGGGTTTTTCTTTATTTTTACTATTTTATACATTATAGAATAAGTGAAGACATTAAAACTATGAAAGAACACATATGGAATCAAGTAGTAACCAGAAAGGTGTTAAACAAATCAAAATATAATTTATATATCTTTAAATAGCCACCCTTTGCCTTGATGACAGCTTTGCACATGCTTGGTATTCTCTCAACCAGCTTCATGAGGTAGTCACCTGGAATGCATTTAAATTAACAGGTGTGCCTTCTTAAAGGTTAATTTGTGGAATTTGAGCCAATTAGTTGTTTTGTGACAAGGTAGAGGGGTATACAGAAGATAGCCCTATTTGGTAAAAGACCAAGTCAATATTATGGCAAGAATAACTCAAATAAGCAAAGAGACAGTCCATCATTACTTTAATATCTCTACAGGATCAGTGTCCCCCCCATGGGATGGTTAAGCTAACATAGGCTAATGTGATTAGCTTGAGGTTGTAAGTAACATAAACATTTCCCAGGACATAGACATATCTGATATGGGCAGAAAGCTTAAACTATTGTTAATCTAACTGCACTGTCCAATTTACAGTGAAATAATACCTTAATATTGTTTGAGGAGAGTGCACAATTATGAACATGAAAATGCATGAATAAACCAATTAGGAACATTTGGGCAGTGTTGCCCATTGCACATTTTTAACAGATATTCAATAGTTCATTGGATCAGTCTAACACTTTTCACATACACTGATGCCATCTAGTGGTCAAAAATATTTATTTGTATTATGTTTTACCGTATCTAATGTGTTGATGTTGAGATGTGTCTGTTTTTCCTACATTAACTTCACATTTCCACAAACTTCAAAGTGTTTCCTTTCAAATGGTATCAAGAATATGCATATCTTTGCTTCAGGTCCTGAGCTACAGGCAGTTAGATTTGGGTATGTCATTTTAGGCGAAAGTTCATTAGAGTTCCAAGCCTCAGAAATTGCAGCCCAAAATAAATGCTTCACAGAGTAAAAGTAACAGACACATCTCAACATCAATTGTTCGGAGGAGACTGTGAATCAGGCCTTCGTGGTCGAATTGCTGCAAAAGAAACCACTACTTATGGACACCAATAAGAAGAAGAAACTTGCTTGGGACAAGAAACACGAGCAATGGACATGGGATGTGTCCTTTGGTCTGGAGTCCAAATTGGAGATTTTTGGATCCAACCGCTGTGTCTTTGTGAGACGCGGTGTGGGTGAACGGATGATCTCTGCGTGTGTATTTTCCACCGTAAAGCATGGAGGAGGAGGTGTGATGGTGTGGGGGTGCTTTGCTGGTGCTACTGTATGTGATTTATTTAGAATTCAAGGCACACTTAACCAGCATGGCTACCACAGCCCTCTGCAGCGATACGCCATCCCATCTGCTTTGCGCTTAGTGGGACTATAATTTATTTTTCAACAGGACAATGGCCCAACACACCTCCAGGCTGTGTAAGGGTTATTTGACCAAGAAGGAGAGTGATGGACTGCTGCATTAGATGACCTGGCCTGCACAATCCCTCGACCTCAACCAAATTGAGATGGTTTTGGATGAGTCAGACTGCAGTGTGAAGGAAAAGCAGCCAACAAGTGCTCAGCATATGTTGGAATTCCTTCAAGACTGTTAGAAAAGCATTCCAGGGTAAGCTGTTTGAGAGAATGCCAATTGTGTGCAAAGCTGTCATCAAGGTAAAAGGTGGCTATTTGATGAATATCAAATATCAAATATATATTCATTTGTTTAACACTTTTGGTTACTACATGATTCCATATGTGTTATTTCATGGTTTTGATGTCTTCACTATTATTCTACAATGTAGAAAATAGTACAAATAAAGAAAAACCCTTGACTTGAGTAGGTGTTCTAAAACCTTTGACCCGTAATGTACTTAAGTATCAAAAGTAAATGTAATCACTAAAATATACGTATGTATCAAAAGTAAAAGTACAAGTATTAATCATTTCAAAACCCTTATATTAAGCAAAGCAGATGGACACATTTTCTAGTTTTGATATTTACAGATAGCCAGGAGCATGCTCCAACTCTCAGAAATAATTTACAAACGTAGCATGTGTTTTGTCAGTCCGCCAGATCAGAGGCAGTAGGGATGTCCAGGGATGTTATCTCGATAAACTATGTGAATTATACCATATTTCCTTTCCTGCTAACAATTCAAATCATCGAGTACTTTTGGGTGTCAGGGAAAATGTATGGAGGAAAAGGTACATTATTTTCTTTCGGAATATAGTGAAGTAAAATTAAAAGTAGTCAAAAACATAAATATTAAAGTAAAGTACAGATACCCCCCAAAACGACTTTACATTACTTTTACGTTACACCACTATGTGCCCCAAATGCAATTCTGAAGTCTAATACATCAATAGCTTGATTTCAACTGATTCTTAATTTTTTTTTGTGTCAAATTAACTAATTATTGTATTTTGTTGAATTTATATAACAACATCCCAACCTTGTTTGGCATGATATATTCGAGTCCAATTGTGGCATGATTCCACTGTTTTCTGTCGGTTTGCATCACTTTCATTGAGGGGCTTTTATTTTGAAGGCGATCCCTCGAATCCGCTATTGTTGCTCACGCTAATGTTGTTCACAACACACTGGTCTGGTGACGAAGGGGTGGAATGCCTTTTCACATAACAATTACTGAAGCCTATCACATTGATAGCTTCCAATAGTTCATCAATTTGTGAATGATCAATACATTTTTACTACAGGCTCGGTTAGCGCCCGCGGGTTATCTAGCAAAAAATCAATAAGCTAGCTAGCTGTTTTGTTGCAAAGGAAGAAGTCCACCCGAAAAGAACGAGGCCTGGGGAGAATTATGGCAGCAACACCGGTAGCTAATCGATAGATAGGTGAACTCTTCTTTTGTACTCATTATATATTCGAATATATATTTAATCTCATAGCTAGATGATTTAGCTTGTCATTGAGTTAACGTTAGCTATGTTAGAACTGCAAGTGTCGAACATCCGAGCTAACCACACATCTAACGTTACTTTAGCCAGCTTGCTAACTAACAGCTATCTCTAGCCTCTGTATACACACATACGCTTTATTTAGCTACAGTTTCAACAGCTCTCTTGTAGTATAATACGTTTGATAAGATATATTATAGCCAGCAATCTATTTTGACGTTAAACTTCAATAAGCTACACTTTGTTGTGGCTAGCTTGCCAGCTGGAGATTTGTTAACGTTTTCTAGCTAGCTAAGTAGCCACTTGGGTCAAGTGCTAGGCGAAGTTATTTGACAGCTAGTTAGCTAACGTTGGTGAGCCGAAATGTTTAGCATTACAAGGTAGCTAGTTAGTGCACTTTAAAATAAACATAAAACATATTAATTGATCTCAGGTATCTGCACAGAGGGAGCGTCCCATAATGACACCAACTGACAACCTTGCAGAATTTTAGCAACAAATATAAACAAGAGCCAAATGGTAAAGAACTCTCCAACGTCACTGTCCTCAGGGAATATGCCATATATCTTGTAAGTTTATGTACTTATGTTTTAACTCTGTGTTTTATTCAGGTTTTGCAAGCATTTGAACATGGGGGACATGAAGACCCCTGATTTTGATGATCTTTTGGCTGCCTTTGACATCCCCGATGCCACCAGTTTGGATGCCAAAGAGAACATCCAGGAGAGTCATGATGAGGCAGAAGGTCAGCTGAAACACACAGGGATGTGTATGGATGACAACTTATCTGTTCACCAAGTTGTGGGTGCATCTGATGTACCTGCTGTCAGTGTTATAGTGAAGAACACAAGTCGCCAGGAGTCGTCTGATAGTGGTGGAGAGAGAGAGGGCCCACACTTTGGACACCCATTGCAAAATGGTTTCAGGGGGTCAGGGGCCGCCATGGAGTCTCATCAGATAGACCACAGTGGTTCTAAGTCTTTTGTGTCTGCTTTGAATGGGGGTGGCTCAAGAGGACTCTTAGGGAAGACCCCCGTCCAGCATAAACTTGAAGGAACGCCATCCTTCTCACAGTCCTTTTCCCAGTTCAGCCCCATCTCTAGTCCAGAATCTGAAGACAGCCGAAGCAATGGAGTTGATATCCGTCCAAAACAAGAGAGACCCTACTTCCCTGCTGCCTCTATATTTATGTCTGCAGAACCCCCAATGTCAGACAATCAGAAAAAACAGCTGTCTTACAGCATGTTTGACAAGTGCCATGAAGTAGACTGTGACGTACCTGAGAACCTTCCAAGGAGCAAAGGAGAATCTATCAAAGCAGAGGATACCAGGACAGAGAAGCCTGACAGTAATGTCAGTGACCAGAAGGTAAAGGGAGATTGTCATAGTAGTGCAATGCTCCCTACAAATGATCATAACAATTTTGAGTCAAGCAGTAACGTTAATATAGTGGCAGCGTCTAATATGCCCACATCTCATCCATGTGTCAAAACTCCAACATCAAAACTATCGTCATGCCTTGAGGCATTAGTGGCTCTAAATGCCAGAAAGGATCCCAGTGAACAACCAAACTATCAAGACTTATCATTGGCTCATGATGACAACATAAAGGTTAGTTCAAAAGTGCCCATGTCACCACAAAGTCCCAGGAGTCCTCTTGAAGCTGTGAAGCGGTTAATGAAACCACCTGACAGTCCTGTAAGCATTTGCAGTAACAGCAGTGGCAAGGGATCCCCAGCACTGGCATCTGGCTCACCCCCAGCCATACCGAGGGTCAGGATAAAGACCATTAAAACCACGACTGGGCAAATCCAGCGCACGGTTACCAGTGTAGTACCTGATTCAGAAAACGAGGACATTCACTCTGTTGAGTCCTCTCCATCCCAGAGTATGATAGTTGAGGATGCCTACCCTAGTTTGTCTCCCTATCCCTCTCATAATGTGATAAGTGATATTATTGTTGATATGCCCATCAAAAGTACACCAGTTGGTGCTCTGCCCTCAAAGGTTACTGATACTAAATTAGAGGGGAACTCCAAGAGGCCAGGACAAATGCAGTCCGCAACTATTTTTCATAATACAAGTAGTCCTGTTATGAGGTCTATGCCAGTTGCCCAGCATGGGCCTTCTACACAAAAGAGGATTTCATCAGTTCAAACAGGCAACTCCCCCAATACAAGCTTGCTTCCCAAGGCAATGCACTTAGCTAACCTGAACCTAGTCCCTCACAGTGTTGCTGCCTCAGTCGCAGCACGCTCCACCTCCCATCAACAGAGCCAACAACACACACTTTCCTCTTCTATGGTGTGCAGCACTGTCCCATTGGTACACCAAGTGAAAAAAGCTGCCCCTAATCCACGTGCTGCCATTCCTAGCACAGCAGCAGGAACTTTAAACAGACTGTTAAATAATGCCAACCCTGTACCCACATATGTACCCAACCTAAACCCACCACCTGAGAGCAACATCAACTTGCCACCACGTGGATATTGCTGCCTGGAGTGTGGGGACTCCTTTGGGGTAGAGAGGAGTCTTGTTTATCATTATGGCAGGAGGAGTGTGCACATTGAAGTAGCCTGCACCCACTGTGCTAAGACCATGGTATTCTTCAACAAGTGTGCCCTGCTGGCACATGCACGGGAACATAAGAACAAAGGTGTGGTGATGCAGTGCACACAGCTCTCCATGAAGCCCATAGCAGAGGGACAGATGTTTGCAACCTTGATCACTGAATCCTCTGTGCATGTGGGCTCCCATGTGCCCCCATTATCCTCACCTAAAAGCCAACCAGTCATGCCCCTCTATCCAGACAAAGTTATCCGCCACAGACTCCGCTGCCTCGAGTGTAACAAGCAGCTATTGGACTACAAAGGTCTCGCAGGCCATTACCAGAGGTTGTCGGAAGAAATGGAGGGACTGGTGAGAAATAATATAATTATAATTATAATTGCTGAAATGTTCAGTATCATAGGCCAGGTAAAAATGAGAGTATTTCTATATGTTTTGCTCTGTGTTATTTTGTCATATAGATGTGTAAGGTGTGCTCAATGCTGCTACCCAACAAGTGCAGCTACCGGGCTCACCAGCGTATTCATGCGCACAAGTCCCCTTATTGCTGCCCTGAGTGTGGTGCGCTGAGTCGCTCTGTGGATATACAGAAGCATGTGAAGGAGAACTGTCTTCATTATGCACGCAAGGCTGGCTATAAGTAAGTCATGACTAAAGTCTATGCTCAGTGGATACATAACACAAAACTATTCTTATAATGTTGTCCACTTTTTTGTAAATCCTTTTTCTTCTAGGTGTCTTCATTGTGATATGGTTTTCATGTCATTTAATGTGCAGAAGAGTCACATTGAGGAGAAACACTGTGAGGTCTTCTATAAGTGCACCATCTGTCCTGTTGCTTTCAAGTCTTCTGGTGGATGTCAAATGCATTTGACAACTAAGCACAATGCCAGCAAAGTGTCCCCTCAGTGAGTTTGTGTAACTAAATGCATGTTCTGAAATGGGCATATTTGCAAACACATTTTAAAGTTTGATGTGATTGATTTCAAATGCTATTTGTTCTAATTGGGTTGTTTTTCTGTTCCAGGTTAATCTTCAAGTGTTCTTGTGAGACGGTGTTCAAGAAAAAGCAGTTATTGCTTCAGCACTTCTATCAGAACGCCAAAAAGCGTGCTACCTGTGTGTTCAAGTGCCCTGAGTGCACTTCAATCTTCACCCAAAAGCTGCCGTTAATGCAGCACTTCAAGGTATGGCATCATCATCTTCAATCTCATCACATTGACATAAAAAAGCACATAATGCTCAGTTTTTAGCTCTGTCTTTTTAAAGCTGTTTGTCTATATTACAGGGGGTACATGGAGGAATCTTCAAAGAGGAGGTGGAGAAAAGCACAAAACCACCAGAGATGACTGCACAGCACCAAGATGTTACCTCGGGATTCCACCAGCCAAAGGTAAACACTCCCATAAAACACTCAGATGGAACCAGAAAAAGGGCCAACTTGGCGGCTAGAGCCAGCAAGCCCAATCTGAAGAATGCTGGCTGGAACTGTGGAGAGTGCCGACACTGGCTGCCTGACCGAGAAGCCTATGTCTCTCACATGAAGAAAAGCCATGGGAGGGTGAGGATCAATTTTGTAATTATATTGCGCATTCAAACAAATTGCTGTAGCATTTAAACTATAGGACAGATGATAATTTAGGGACCACCTCAGATGTGGGATTTACAACCTTCAGGCCCCTTAATGAAATTAAATAATTCCCAAGTCAGCTCAACCCTTAATTAAGTAAATCTGCTCCCTGTGCATTCTGTAGTCATTGAAGAGTTATCCATGCCGGCAGTGTGAGAGGTCTTTCAATTCCTCTACAAGTTTGAGAAGACACATTCGCAATGACCACGATGGAAAGAAAAATACATTTACCTGCTGGTGAGGGTTTCATCCTGAAATCTACATTACAGGGCCCGGTTTCCCAAAAGCATCTTAAGGCTAAGTTAATCTTTGGAACCATAGGATCTTATTGTTCTAAGATTAACATAGCCTTAAGATGCTTTTGGGAAACTGGGCCCAATACATTGCATCCTGAAAGATTGGGGCATAACTGGCACTTATTGGCTGCTGGGTGGCTCCACAGTAAATGGACAAACACGTAAAAACAAAACGGTGGTTACCACATTTTGAGACTATTTTCAGTATGATATCATTTATTCTTATTGTGCAGGTATTGCACAGATGAGAGGACAACATTCACTACAAACATCATGTTGAAGAACCACATCAGTTTGATGCATGGGATCAAAAATCCAGACTTCAGTCTGTTAAAATCAGCCCCTCTGGATAGCAGTAAAGCCTTGGGAGAGGTGATTTTTCTTTTAAAAGTAATACCAATATGTATGATCTGTCATATTTCATTTCTTCATCATTTTACACATTGTCAAAAAATATACACTTTTTAAATATAATTATCTTTAACTTTGATATGCAGGGACATGTTTCAAAGAGACCTGCTGTTGAGTCTGAGGGAGAGGGGCAGGAAGGCGCTGCCCTAGAAGGCTCCCCCGCCAAGCGTCTGAAACATCAGTTTCGCTGCTCAAAGTGTGGCTTCACCACAGAGGATGGCACACAGTTCCAGAAGCACATACCTCAGCATAAAACTGATGAAAACACTCCCCAATGCCTGCACTGTGGATTATGTTTTGCTTCCCAGCTATCTCTCAACAGACACCTGTTTATTGTGCACAAAGTCAAAGAGCCCGAAGAAGAGAGGAAAGAAAGGATGGACATGGAGTACGAGTGCAGAAAGAAGCAGGAAGAGGACATGGGGAAAGCAGTGGGTGTGAATGAGAGAGAGGACTTGCCACCACCATTAGTTAAATCTGACCCCCAACGGGCAGAGGATCCAACCAGGTTGCACTGTGAGCCTGCAGTAAGACTGACTGTAAATCCACATACAGGTTTCACCTAGAGTTTCATGGATAGTGTCATCAGCAGGCAAAATAAAATCAATGAGAGCAATTTTGAACTTCATAAAAGCTGCGATCTCCATTTCCTTAGGTAATAGTAGTTTAATTTCAGGTGCTTGACATGCTGCACTAAAGTGGTACCTTTTTTATTTAATTTTTTGCCTTTAAACGAAATGCTTTTTGTGTTTCTCAAAGCCTTGGGACTGGCAGTTGTTCCAAATCAATTGGGTAATTTTGGAAAAAGATTATAATGAGTTATTTACTTTGTTTTACCTTTGAAGCTTGCATGTTTTGTATTGTAATACATGTATTAAAATGCCTCTGGTACATAACCACACCCACCTGTAAAGGCACAGGGTTTGGTTCATCAGTATTCTGTAGTTATATCAGTTACGTCCCTCAGGCTTACCTCACATTTAGTTTCATATCATAATGACTTTGCTTTAGTTTATGGCAGCCATGTCATATGCTTGGTTTCATATTTTTGGCCTTATAAAATACATAATAATAGATGGCGCTTCAAGCAGGTCGTGGCTATACTGGTGTTATGTAACAGTATTACAACCTCTATCATACTGTATGTTGAAATATTTACTCTTACCTAGGTACCATTTAGCACAGATTATATATTTTATATCCATTCCATACCAAAAATAGTTTCACATTCATTTATTATGAAAGCTGGCTAAACTACCCAAATAGCACTTTTCTACAAGATCAAATACAGGTGTTGGAGTTAAATGCCTTGCTAAAAGATATTACCTTTTTTTACTACTGATTTTGTAGCTTGGTAAAAGTGAGCTTTCATTCATTTAAAATGCTCTTATATCTATATTCATAGTAGTGGTGACTTGTCTTAGTGATGTCATTGTTTTTCTTGGTTAATTGTTATCTTTGGTGAGTGTGAGAAAGCATCTGTTTTGCAAGATAATGCAGGGTGTTGGAAGTGGCTCATTGCCAGCAGTGTACTAAGGCAATTAAAAGAGCAGTGATTTCATTGTAAAGGGTTAGAGCATGTCTGAGTGCATGGGAACATGTTGAAATAAGCTGATGATGGAGACCTGTGCAGCTGTATCTACCTCCATGGTGTATGGCAGTGATTGTTAAAATTGGGATGTTTTGGGAGATTTCACTTTTGTTGCAAGCAATGTAAAATTAATTATTATTCTCAATGTATATCTCCCACAATATTAAATTTTATAAATTACTTTGGAGATTATTTATAGTCACATTGACTTATCTTGTAAACTTTCTATTAAAGTGCTGTATGAACTGTTCATTTTCTAGTGGTTATCTGATAGTCAGTGTTCATCCCAAACAGAGCCACTGTTAAAACGCAGTGTCTATGAAACTTCACATCTCAGTGTTTTTATATAGCCTGTCAAGAGAAACTTTGTACTTTTGATAATATGTACAATATTATGGACATAATATAATCCATGTACACAGTAGCTAATGAACCCTTTATATTTGCAGCATTTCTTAATCCATCACATATATATTCAACCTGCATCGGCCATTGTGCCTTGCTGTAATGTTTACTTCAAATAACTGCAAATAAACATGAACGTGTCAGCATAAGCATCCTTTGTCCTGAAATGATCCCTTCTGTGATGAAAATGTGCTGGAGAAAAAAAATATGTTTGCCCTTCAAAAGGTTTTTTTCTCAGTCCAGTCAAACCAATATGGCTAGTGTCTCCCCGTCTCCCCAACCGACTGGACAATATGATGCGCCAAATCCAATCCCAGTCAAGTAATAAGCAGTAGCCAGCGGGGTTGATAATGAATGACTTAATCTCATTTCAATAAACGGCGCGTGAACATATAAATGCTCGTGCTGTGACACGAGAGCACGAAATTCCCAAGAGCAGAGAAAGGGGTGGTTTTAACCTTGACAAGTAGCCTACCATATTCTGTACACAAATACTGTAGTTTAAAAAAAAGGATGACGAGAGGCACATTGACCTGCAAATCGGGACTTCTTTCTTGCTTTGTTCTACTCTCATACATAGGTATGACATCTTCGATGAGTCTCAATTTAAATGAACTTAGAAATAAATTTTCAAACATCAAGGTTAATCAGAGGGGAAGTTTATGGGCAACTGGTAAGTTATTGTCAATTATAAAGTGTCACTAGAAATTATTTCAAAATTGAGGCTAGAGCAATCTATTACTTTACAATTTAATTTTTATGTTATATCACCATGATATGTTGGTTTAGTTTAGTGAGATAACTCTGAATAATTCCGTTTACTATTTGTGATTAGTCATGTATTGATAACATTTTAAAATGTATATTTTGCCCTTAGGCCATTTCATGGGCAAGAAAAGTGTGGATAGCTCGTTTTTGGAGTCTTCCTTCGGGGGTGGAAAGATCCCTTTTGGAGTTCAGTCTGCCAACCCCAAGCGCAAGGCAGAGAGTTTGACAGAGCTGTTAATTGAAGAGGTGCTGAAAAGTGCTCTACAGATTCCGCAGAAACGGGGCATTAGATCGGGTGAGTTAAAAGGGGTTTAAGGTATCTACTATAAGTGAATGGTGTATGTTGATGTTGGGTTCTTATTGTACATGTATCATATTCCATATGATACATTCATGTGCAAGCAGTAGCCTATACTGTATGTGTGTGTACCGTACCAACAGAGAGTACATTAATTACCGTCTCTGCCTATATCAGCCTAATGCCAGATTGGTCGCAGGCACATGCTGCGTTGTATTTTCCCTTGTGTATTTCGTGTTGACCTAACAGCACAATGTATTTTTATTTCATTTGTTAAATTGTTAGGAGGCGGTTTTCCTGATGAAATTACTGGACAACATTTGAACCAACAGAAATAAACTGAGAAGGCAGAGGGCACGCAACACCTGTACAGTATCAACCCAGAAAGAAGATGAATGGAGAATTTCAATAAAGTCATCATATCGACATTCGCAAGATGTTAATCTAAACCAGCGTTTCTCAAACTCGGTCCTCAGGACCCCAAGAGGTGCACGTTTTGGTTTTTGTCCTAGCAATACACAACTGATTAAAATAATCAACTAATCATCAAGCTTTGATTATTTGAATCAGCCGTGTAGTACTAGGGCAGAAACCAGAACGTGCACCCCTTTGAGTCTCCAGGACCAAGTTTGGGAAAGCTGAGCTAAACTAGTCTAATGTGTTATAAAAATAAAAAAAGGTTATATATATACATATATTTCTTCCCATAATTATATACTCTTGTAGTGCTTCTCATATCTGAATAAAAATTGAATAACAAAAATGTTTCATGTCTTGAGGCAATTTAGGTCACTGTCACCCACATTTATCATATAAAATGAAGCCTGTCCACTACACTTATTGTTTTAGCAATTAATCGATGTTCTATCACCACTTTTTTACACTATAAACGGATAATGTGTTCAGCCTTAGAGCATATGCCCTTCACATCACTTAATGCTTTGATTATCAATGATGTGTGATGTGAAGATATACCAAAGATTATATTTTACATAAACCTTGTCCATCTGTGGTTATACACTGAACAAAAAATATGAATGCAACATGTCAAGTGTTGGTTTCATGAGCTGATATATGAAAGATCCCAGAAAATGTTTCCTTATGCACAAAAAGCTTATTCCTCTCAAATGTTGTAAACAAATTTGTGCACATCTCTGTTAGAGAGCATTTCTCCTTTGCCAAGATAATCCATCCACTTGGCATATCAAGAAACTGATTAATCGGCATGATCATTACACAGGTGCACCTTGTGCTGGGGACAATAAAAGGCCCCTCTAAAATGTGCAGTTTTGTCATACAACACAATGCCACAGATGTCTCAAGTTTTGAGGGATTGCGCAATTGGCATGCTGACCAGGGGCGGAGCCAGATGGATGTCCAGGTTGGCACTGGACACCCCTGACATCTGATTGGCCACCCCGGGTGCCACCCTAAAATTTTATTCGCTACTGGCAGTTTGATGCTGATTGACATCTCATTTCACCTCTTGTTGAAAGAAGCATTTATTTTGACGTTAGGTGGCGCATTTTTCAAATCGAGGACGAGGAAGAGAGAATATTAACGTTGGTTGCGAGATACAGAAGAAGAAGAAGAAGAAGAAGAAGAAGAACATATAGAAGAAGAGATAATATTTCCACAGCTTCACAATCTATTTTCGAGATTGGCGAAAGCATCATATTTGAAGTAAGTTTTAAGGTTTAGCATCGGGTTTAGGTTTACTGAACAACTATTACGAAAGTTGAGTCGCTGTGAAAATGAACTTGAATCCTTTGGCTCCATTAACAGACAGTTAATCAGATAAGAGAGATCGGTTCCCAATTTAGCCTAACATTATGTTTACATCTGTGCTAGTAATAAACGCATATACAGTGCAGTGTCGTAAATGACAGTATACGAATGTTTAGCTAATGTGGGGTAACTAGTAGGCTACAGCTGTCAGTGTTCAGCAAGTTAACATTCAGCAATTTGAAATCCTTTAATTCAGTTAGATTTTTGTACTTTAACTCAAAACCAACTATTGTTATTATCAATCTGTTACTCAAAATATTACCACAATTCAACATGAAAAGAAAGAGAGAGATATCACACTTCTTTTTAAAGAAGCACAAACAGGCAGATCAGGTGCAAACAGACCCCAGCCCTTGCATCACCACTGGACCCCAGAGCAACTCCCTACCTGAGGCTCGTCAGAGTCAGTGTGGTCAGACTTCACAAGGACTCAGTCTACCACCACTAGGTCAGAGCATCTAGCAGGCAGTCAGTCACATGCCCAGTTCAGAATTTAAGTTTAGCTTCAGTTTGTAATATATTATTTTGTCAGGTTAAACCTCACTTTAAAATGTTGGTTGTTGATTCATGTGTGTTTTTGATTGCTGTGGCATTTTCATTGTGATTATACACTAAAGGTTCTTGTCTTATTTTAATGTAATAGATGTATCTAGGGATGACACAGAGCAAGACGGCAGGGTAGCCTAGTGGTTAGAGCGTTGGACTAGTAATCGAAAGGTTGCAAGTTCGAATCCCTGAGCTGACAAGGTACAAATCTGTCGTTCTGCCCCTGAACAGGCAATTAACCCACTGTTCCTAGGCCGTCATTGAAAATAAGAATTTGTTCCTAACTGACTTGCCTAGTAAAATAAAGGTAAATTTTTTTTTTTTTAAGAAACAGTGAGCCAGAGCTGCCAGGAGATGTCATCCAGCCCCTCCCAACTGCATCAAGCACCAGATATGCTGTTCCAAAAGGACCCAATGGTAGGCCAGGCCTATACTTTAATCTACACATTTTAGTTAGCAGCTGTTAGTATCTAATCTTGTGGATCACTTAATTATACATTTCTATAGAGATATGACACATTATTTAACGTGTATTTCAGACATTTCAAGATCCAGAGAAGAGGGTCCTGTACAGCTGTGTTTGAAAACATTTCCCAGAACTCAGCATGGTACTAGGTAGGAACAGGGCTTTCTCCAGCTCCTGGTGTAAGGACAATTCATGGCTTGAATATTCTTTAAGTCAAGATTTGACTTATTGTTTCGCATGTTAGATGTCATAAATGAGGACCAAAAAAACAAAGTGGAGGAAAACTGTATTTGCATTAAAACAATTGCAGATGTGCTCCTATTAACTGCCACTCAATATATAGCGCAGAGAGGTCATCGAGAGTCTGATGACTCTCACAACAAGGGTCATTTTTTGACAATCTTAGAAGAAATAGCAAAGCATGACCCTCTCATAGAGAAAATTATGAATGTGGCAATGCTAAGTACACAAGACACCAAATCCAGAACAAAGTTCTTGAGGGCTTAGCTGAGATGGTACAAAGGGAAATATTAAGAGAAGTAAAAGAAAGTGAAGTTTTTAGTGTAATTGCAGATGAAACCAAAGATTTAAAGAAAAAAGAACAAATGTCTTTAGTGTTGAGGTACTATTACATCCTCAAACCTTTTACAGTTTCTGTCAGCTGAAAGATAAGATGCAGCAGGTCTCACAAAAATGATAATTGATTGCCTTGAAAATCATGATCTGGAATACAGAAATAATCTTGTGGGGCAAGGCAATGACGGTGCATCCATCATGAGCGGAAAGCATTCTGGTGTCTGCACGGATTAAAAACAGTGCAAGATTAGTATTTTTTGTGCACTGTAATGCACATTGTTTGAATTTAGTTCTTGACAATGCTGTAAAATTAGTGCATGAGGCAGTTAACTTTTTTGCTCTCCTACAGAAGCTTTATTACTTTGTATCTGGCTCGTACGTTCATCTCAAGTGACTTGTAGTTCAGAAAGAGCTGTATCCACAGCAGCAGCCCAGGGAACTACAGAGACTTACGGATGTAAGGTGGGCATGCAGTACATGAAATGGCCGTAATCTGAGGGTCTTCCAGCAGTTCTGAGAGTGCTACAGGATATCACACTTGAAAATAGTGAAATCAGTGGAGGCAAGGGGCCTTCTTTCTCAGATAGAGTTACATTTCATAGGGCTTTTGGTTACCGTTTGTGAAGTGCTTGGTGATGCCAAATATCTTTCTGGCATGCTCCAATCAAGCTCTCTTAACCTAGCAAGGTCTGTGGATCTAGTAGGTGGCCTCCCGGTCATGCCCAATCACACGAGGCTCTCCCTTTCCTTGTTCCCCTCCTAGAGGTGGTCCCAGTCACACCGCCTATGATGTATTAAGATGTATCATTACGACCAACACTTTAATGTAACTTGACAAGCCAAATATCTTTCTGACATTACAGGACTACAGAAGTGAGGGTTACTTTGGAGAACTATGGAAAGAGGTTGAAGAGATTGCAGAGCATTGCAAAAAAAGTGTACAAACAGTGTCTAAAAGACAGCCTAAAACAAGCTTAAGATTTCACGACTCATTGATGATGAGCACTGTAGGACAGAAAAATTGTGACACAAGTGATGGTGAGAGCTTCCAAAGAGCTGTCTTTTATCAGGTGCTTGACAGTCTCACAACTGAGTGGCAGAGGTGTTTTTCAAAGAAGAATTGTGAGATAATGCAGGGGGTCCAGTCTTTCAACTCAAAGAGTACAAGATTCTTGAATGAGGAGCCTTTGAGTCAGATTTAGAGGACCTAAAACATGAGGTTCATCAAACCAAGCAGCTTCTTGATAGGAAAGACAAAAGTGGAAGGGACAGACCTTCTACTCTCCTTGACTTTGATGTGTTTCTAGAATATTCTCAGCTTTAAAACTGATTAAATCCCACCTTAGGACAACAATGGTTGACTACAGGTAAAGTCACCTCAGAATTCTCAGTGTTGAGTCGAGGAGGGCATGCTCCCTCAACATGGATGAGTTTGTGAAACATTTTGCCAGTTCTCACCAGAACTGCAGAATTATGCTGTTTTAAATCTACCTAGGATAATTTGGCACTTAGGCGGTCCCTCTGGTCATGATTAAAACCTGCATTGTGTACTAGCTAGGACACTGACATTCTAAAATGATATATCCAAAGGGTATCATGTCACACAAATTTAATTTGGTCTTGATTAGGCCAATTCCAAAACGTTTCTTTGCTATTAGTTAAAATAATGTATATGAGCATAAATATGATACTGTAAGTTTGTAATATTGATGGGCACCAAAATTATTAATATTTTATTATGCCTGGTATGTCAAATTGCAGTGTGTTTTTTTTGTAAATAAACAATGCAATTTATGTAACACAGAGAGAGAGAGAGAGAGAGAGAGAGAGAGAGAGAGAGAGAGAGAGAGAGAGAGAGAGAGAGAGAGAGAGAGAGAGAGAGAGAGAGAGAGAGAGAGAGAGAGAATTGAGCTGCAGTTCTGAGGTAGAGACCGTGACTATTCATAGTATTTTGAAGAATTACAGTGAAGTAACCCTTTTGGACCATACTATCACCACATTTAAGAACTCCGGGTTAAGTGAATTATCACTTCTACCTCTAATCAGCAATCATAGGATTCATTCATGCTCCTTAGATGCTAGGTTGATGAAGTAGCCTTGCCCAACCCACGTATAAAACTCTAGTTCCGCCACTGGTGCTGACTGCAGGAATGTATACCAGAACTTTTGCCAGAGAATGTAATATTAATTTCTCTACCATAAGCCGCCTCCAACGTGGTTTTAGATAATTTGGCAGTAGGTCCAAACAGCTTCACAACTGGCAGACCACGTGTATGGTGTCATGTGGGCGAGCGATTTGCTGATGTCAACGTTGTGAACAGAGTGCTGCATGAAACTACTGACAACGAACACAATTGCATTTTATCGATGGAAATTTGAATGCACAACAATACAGTGATGAGAGGTCTGTGACCAACAGATGCATATCTATATTCCCAGTCTTGAAATCCATAGATTAGGATCTATTGGATTTAATTCAATTGACTGATTTCCTCATATTAACTGTAACTCAGTAAAACCAATGAAAATGTTGCATTTATATTTTTGTTCAGTATAGTCGTGGCAGTGATAGACGAGTCGGGCGCGCCAGAAACCTGGATCGCGAGCCTACCACTCCATTTCACACCATGGATGAAAGCACATTTAATTTCATATGTGTGCACGCGCCCCCAAAAATGTAGCCTAATCATATAATTACATACAATCCCTTAATTCAATAGGATCTCTGTAAGTGTTGTAGTAAAGATTTGTCATTTAACTTTTAAAAATGTATTACCTTATAATCTGGCATAAACACAACCAGTCATGACGTTTTCATCTGATTGTCAAACAGTCTCTTCAAACGGCTCCTTTACTAGGCTACCCGTGCACGTTCATCCACTCGCAACATATTTCCAGCCTCCAAACAGTGGTGAATGGAAAGATACATATTTTATACAAAACACCAAAAAGTGTAATAACATTTCGAGATTGTCATTAGGCCAGAATGTATTCGTCCACTGCTGTCCGCGCGCATCTCGGTGTCTGCCAATCATCTCTGCCTTGACAAAATGTAAATGTTCTCTTAGAACCACATCGGATTTTGGAGTTTAGGCTATATCACCAGTTTAAGTCCATTTGCTCATTTCTCTGACATAAGGTAGCCTAAATAATGGTGTTATAGCCCAGTTTTCTTGACATTTTGTTTGAATGATTGTGACAGGCCCATGTTTTACCGGTTTGGCGTACTACCGCTATTTATTTAGCAGGCGTGCGCGTTCACGCGAAGGAAGAGCACTTCGGCACAACACCGGGACGCCATACCTGACCGAGAATACATTCACCCCCGGTTTCACACCCAATATTATGGAAGGCGAGAAAAAACAACTTAACCAATGGTTTCCACTAGATAGAACAGTCAAAATTGCTGTCGTAAAAATGATCGAAAACAAAAATTCGCTTTTTTATCTTAATTTAAGGCTAGGTTTAGGCATATGGTTAGCAGTGGGATTGCGGTTAGGTTTTATTTCAGGTTTTAAGAAGATACTTTGTAGAAATAGTTTTTTTTTCATAATGGGGTTGGCTAACTTCCGGATACTACTTCCGGGTTTATGCCTAGCTAGCTGCATGTGTTTTTAGCATTATGCCGCTCATAGTAATGTGTGGTTTTCCATGTAGTGGCAAAACACGAAGAGCGGTGGAATTACGGGAATATTTTGAACGGAATACAGAGAGAAAGGTTCACAATGTAGGAGATGGAACGTTGGGAATTGAGAAGAACGCTGTATACGCAGGTATGCTGAAAGTTAGCTGATTAGCTTGCTACAGTTGTTAGCTAGCTAAACGTCTTAACTAACAGTAGCTAGCTCACATATGCCTTTCAACCAAAAGAGGTTGGTGGCACCTTAAATTAAGGAGAACGGGCTCGTGGTAATGTTTGGAGCGGAATGGTATCAAATACACGGCTTCCATGTTTTTGATGCCATTCCATTGGCTCCGTTTCAGACATGAGCTGTCCTCCCCTCAGCAGTCTCCACTGCCCAACCACTTTGTTCTGGGCAATGTTGCTGTTGCCATGCATGTAGCCTACACTCCCTTTCTGTACCGACTTCCCGAGATTATAGAAATATAATTAATTATAGTTCTGTGGTTCTAACTTGCTGTTCTAGCATAGCTAGCTAACGTATCTGAAAACGAGTCTATCTGGTATGCCACCATATGCCTCATGCAACACGACACATATCCTTCGAAAATACAGTTGATCAGGCTGTTGATTGCTGCCTGTGGAATGTTGTCCCATTCTTCAATGGCTGTGCGAAGTTGCTGGATATTAGCTGTAACTGGAACACTGTCGTACACATCAATCCAGAGCATCCCAAACAGGCTCAATGAGTGACATGTCTGTATGCAGGCCATGGAAGAACGGACATTTTCAGCTTCCAGGAATTGTGTACCAATCCTGGCGACATGGGGCCGTGCATTGTCATGCTGAAACATGAGGTGATGGCGGCGAATGAATGGCATGACAATGTGCATTCAAATTGCCATTGGTAATATTGTGTTCATTGTCCGTAGCATATGCCTGCCCATAAACACCATAGGGCAAACTGCTCGCCTACACGATGCTGTCTGCCATCTGCCTGGTTGATGCTGGGATTAACCTGTGAAGAACGCACTTCCAGCATGCCAGTGGCCATCAAAGGTTAACATTTGTCCATTGAAGTAGGTTACGACGCCTAACTGCAGTCAGGTCAAGACTCTGGTGAGGATGACGAACACGCAGAGGATCATCCTATGACAGTTTATGCAGAAATTCATTGGTTGTGCAAACCCACCGTTTCATCAGCTATCCGGGTGGCTCGTCTGACTATCCTGCAGGTGAAGAAGCAGGATGTGGAGGTCCTGGGCTGACGTGGTCTGCGGTTGTGATGCAGTTGGACATACTGCCAAATTTTCTAGAACAATGTTGGAGGCAGCTTATGGTAGAGAAATTAACATTAAATTCTCTGGCATCAACTCTGGTGGACATTCCTGCAATCAGCATGCCAATTGCACACTTCCTCAATTTGAGACATCTGTGGCATTGGGTTGTGTGTGACAACTCCACATTTTAGTGTCCGTTTATTGTCCCCATCACAAGGTGCACGTGTGTAAGGATCATGCTGTTTAATCAGCTTCTTGATATGCTACACCTGTCAGGTGGATGGATTATCTTGGCAAAGGAAAAATGCTCACTAACAGGGATGTAATCAAATTTGTGCACACAATTTGAGATAAATACGCTTTTTGTGTGTATAGAACATTTCTGTGATTTTTTTTACTTCAGCTCATGAAACATGGGACCAACACTTGACATTTATTTTATTTTTTTATTTCACCTTTATTTAACCAGGTAGGCTAGTTGAGAACAAGTTCTCATTTGCAACTGCGACCTGGCCAAGATAAAGCATAGCAGTGTGAACAGACAACACAGAGTTACACATGGAGTAAACAATTAACAAGTCAATAACACAGTAGAAAAAAAGGGGGAGTCTATATACAATGTGTGCAAAAGGCATGAGGAGGTAGGTGAATAATTACAATTTTGCAGATTAACACGAGTGATAAATGATCAGATGGTCATGTACAGGTAGAGATATTGGTGTGCAAAAGAGCAGAAAAGTAAATAAATAAAAACAGTATGGGAATGAGGTAGGTGAAAATGGGTGGGCTATTTACCAATAGACTATGTACAGCTGCAGCGATCGGTTAGCTGCTCAGATAGCTGATGTTTGATGTTGGTGAGGGAGATTAAAAGTCTCCAACTTCAGCGATTTTTGCAGTTCGTTCCAGTCACAGGCAGCAGAGTACTGGAACGAAAGGCGGCCAAATGAGGTGTTGGCTTTAGGGATGATCAGTGAGATACACCTGCTGGAGCGCGTGCTACGGATGGGTGTTGCCATCGTGACCAGTGAACTGAGATAAGGCGGAGCTTTACCTAGCATGGACTTGTAGATGACCTGGAGCCAGTGGGTCTGGCGACGAATATGTAGCGAGGGCCAGCCGACTAGAGCATACAAGTCGCAGTGGTGGGTGGTATAAGGTGCTTTAGTGACAAAACGGATGGCACTGTGATAGACTGCATCCAGTTTGCTGAGTAGTGTTGGAAGCCATTTTGTAGATGACATCGCCAAAGTCGAGGATCGGTAGGATAGTCAGTTTTACTAGGGTAACATGTTGCGTATTCACATGTTGCGTATATATTCATGTTCAATCTACAACCAGTTAGCACTTCGGACATTTCTGAGTTTCCTAGTTCCAACTAGCACGTGAACGCAGCATGTGCCAATATTGCCCCATAAATTCCTCCCCTTATGTATTAACAACAGTGAAGCGATAGCCAATAAATAGGATATTGATTGTAGTTCCAGCTCACATATTAACATTGTTGATATATGTTTCACAGATTCTCAGAATGAGAAAAATGTAAGAGGATCTCTAAGAGCTGAAGCAGAGAGGTGAGTGTACTGCTCATAGATTGTGTAACATTGCTGCCTCTATTTCCAGAATCAAATTGGATTTGTTTTGAAGTTACAGATAAGAATTAATAAAAAAATGTTGGTTTATTGCATTAGGAGAATCAACAAAGAGGATATTGTAATTCTGGATTCATTGAACTATATCAAAGGTAAATGTTCTCCATTTGTTTTTTAGAATTGATTTTGATCGATATTGCAAATAAAAGTGTGTGGGTGGCTATGGCAATAAGGTGCTTTCTACATATATCACCTAACCTAAACATCTTTACATTTGTGTTTCTTCTATTGTAATCTATTAGGCTACAGATATGAACTTTTTTGTCTGATCAAACACACACAGACGCCTCACTGTCTGGTATGTAATATGTTGTTGATGAAAAACATGATTTTAACAGTGGCTGTGCATGATACCCCTTGGGGTAGACTAGCCATTATGGGTGGGTGGAGTTTGCACTCTGTTTCAAATTTAGGAGCACCATGGCGTACAGTGCTTATGTTGTTAAGGTGTACGCTACCATTCAAAATATGCTTTCTTTAATTCATGAGATTTGTTTTCTCGGTGACACTGAGATTTATCTCTTAAATGTACCATATTTATTCATGAAGGTTTATTGTTTGACGTCAGCCGAAGTGAGCTCAACATGGAACACAGAAAGGGATGTTGAAGAGCAGTACACTCAGGAGATGTAAGTAGACCAAGTTACTTTCCCTTGGACAATTTTTATTTTGCTCACAGGATTTATAAGAGCTAACGACAGTACTGTCTAAACAACATGGCCATCTCCACATTTTAACAAATGCAGACTACTTTTTGTAAGTGTTTTAAGATACCATTGATGCCTAATTCTTGCTCATGTTGTGTTATTGCCTAAATTGGCAACATTTAATGTATTTCTATTTGGTAGAAAAACACATTGACAAATTGAATAAACAATTGTCTGATGTATTGCATTATAGTGTTTTGTAGTTTATGCTAATTTTCAACACCTGTCCCTAAATAGGTTTTTATGTTATCAAAAGGAAATAAAGAAATACATAATCAATAAAAGAAATCACAATCTCATATCAATATATTGCATTTGTAACCTTTATTTAACTAGGCAAGTCAGTTAAAAACAAATTCTTAATTACAATGATGGCCTACACCGACCAAACCCGGACAATGCTGGGCCAATTGTGCGCTGCCCTGTGGGACTTCCAATCACAGCCGGTTGTGATACAGCCTGGAATCGAACTAGGGTTGCCAGAGATGCAGTGCCTTAGACCGCTGCACCACTCGGGAGCCCCGATTTACAATGACATTTTAGTCATTTACATTATCACAATTATATGCACAATCAAAATGTCATAGGCTTCAATTAGATGCATGAGTGAAATTCCATTTGCTAATGTGACTTGCAGACTCATGGTCTTTGGTTCTGCTTTTACTTTCACAGCCTAGATGCGCTGGTGCTGAGATTTGAAACTCCAGACTCCAGGAACAGATGGGACAGTCCACTTTTCACCATTCAGAAAGAAGACACACTTCCATTTGAAGCCATCTCTGATGCCATCTTCAAAAGGAAAGCACCCCCTCCTAACCAGTCGACACAGAGTGTAAGAAACTTGTTTACATGCATAAATCGCAAAGTAATGTTTCTGCATGCAGTTGGTAGTTTCAGGTTTTAAGTGAAGTTTTTCATCCATCTGTTGCAGCAACCACTGTCATCTACAAACTTCTTGTATGAGCTGGACAAAGTCACACAAGATGTGTTGATGGTGAGAGCCTTCATATTTATCAGTAACTTCCTCTTATTGTTTTTTCAATCCCTGCATTGGTCAACCCCCTGCTGTTTTCTTCTGTTTCTCTGTTTTTCTTTCAGCATCATTTGTTGAATGTATTATTTTTTAATGCATAACATTATTGCTTCAGTTGTGTTATTAAATACTGTCTGCAATGCTGTCTGTTGGAAGAATGTATATTGACTCTTTCTGTTTGTACCAGGCAATTCTCAACTCCCAGAAGACAAGTGTTCCAGGGGATCTCATTGCTGTTCCAGGAGCTACAGAAAATATATCCTTTGCCACATTTTGCATGTTGCTCACATATACCCCCCTCCTCCTTCTAAAATGTATTATTTATTTGACAGTCTCTCATGGACGTATTATTTTTATTTTAATCACCACCTCACAACAGTCTAGCTGCTAGACTCTAGCACCAACAGGGGTTAATGTCATCTTGTATCAAATAACTGGATCTCTTAGCATGGGGCTGTGGATAAATGGACATCCATCAAAGAGTATCTTTCATTTGATGCAGTTGGTGGCACAGCAACTGAGCCACCAGAAAGGTATCGCCATCAAACACATAGGATGTTTGAGACAGGGACCAAATCATTGGAAGCATGGCGACTGGCTTTTATCAGGATTCCGAAGCATACTCAGAAACCAGTACTTTGTTGTTCCCCCTGCAGCTCACTTTGAACAACATAGCACAGGCAAAGTAGTGCTAGTGGAGTCTTGAACTACAAAATGTGAGTTGAATATTGATTGTCTTCAGAGAGATGATGTTTCTGCACAGCCTTCTGAAAGCATACATTCATCTCTTCAAATTGTGGTTTCGGGACATTAAGGGGCCGAAGCCAAATGTATTCGATACTGTAACCTTGCTTTCAGCTCTGACACATCAGATAATTCATGAGTGTTTATCACTGTGTTTCCTTAACCTGATGTCAAACATAGAACTGACCAGAAGTCTAAACATGGCAGAGCTCCGGAAACTACGACGCCAGTTCATCAGCTACACCAAGATGCACCCGACAGAGAATATTGAACACATTGCTAACATGTTTGTACAGTATCTAAACAAGAGTATACATTGATGACTTTTTATTTTAACGCCTTTGGTTCAGGTCAATAAAATTAAGGGAATGCCTTGTATGATATGTTTACATTGTCTGAGACAAGTACATTCATTTTAAGTGTCTTTGTGTGTCTCTTAATGTGTTTCAGAGGCTGCATCGAGGTTGCCCTTTTGGTATGAATCAAAATGGATCATATTTAGCTGTTAATGTTTCCCAAAATTATATAAGACTGCAAACTTATTAGAGAGTAGTCTGGCAGGATTTTGGGGTAAATCTGTAACAATCGGTCTATTAATTAGTACAATATAAATATTCTTTATCCAGTTTATTTTTGTCCTTAGGAGGCCAATGCAAAATGTTTCTATTGGGGTTTTCCCCATTGGTTTAGTATACTAAGCAGTCTTTACACAAAGCATAGATTAAAGTGACACTGCATGACTGCTCAATTTCTTAGTTTGTAATATTGTATATTTGTCAATACGCATTGATTATTGCTTTTATTTCTATACTAGTCTAACATTGTGGGTGCAATGTATAATTCATAATACAAAACTACAAAACCATACACTTGACATTTAAGAATCATGGATTAATGTTTATTGAAACATGCACTACCCTGTACAATAGGATGGTCAGGGATTTTGTTAGCTGTTTTCAGTGAGAATACAGCACAATACAAAATGTCAGTTCACTTGTGGCTTCAGTCCTCCAAGCAGTGGGTCTGTGGGGATGTGCAATGAATTGGCCTGCGGCTGAATCTAGTTAATGGTCCCTGACGTAAGCAGGATAATTCCATCCGACTGCTGAGACTATTTCAGAGGTGTTTGATGTTTCATCGTTTTAGCCTGACGTGTGACCACTTCCCAAGTTAGGCTTTGCTGCCTGCTAATTGTAACACTTTGTCTTATCAATTACATAAATGTCACCGTATGCCTGCTGATGCTACCGTAATTGCCAAACCAGGAGATTAAGAGAAATATGGGCTCATTTCAAAGAGTAAAATGTCGATTTTGATGAGAGCAACACTGACATTTATTTTCTTGAATATTCCTAAAGCATTTAGAAAGAGAACATGTTTTCCTTGTGGAGTTCTATTCCATCTCAATGGTTTCTCATTAATGACCAGCAAGCCCATAGGCCTTGTATTATCACCCTGTGCTTTTCAGATTGCCTTGACTTTGTTCCTAGGGAGACATTGGAGCAAAATCCACTCTGTCATTCATTCAGACTAAACGCAGATGGCAGTGGACAAGTCTTTGTGCTAACCCAGTCTAAAAATAGAGTCCCCATTCCCTTACCAGTACCTCCCTGACCTTAAGGCTTCCGCTCCAGGTCCTACGTGATCTGAAAATGGTGTATGCTACAGAGTAACAGGATGCCATAATACATTTATTTTATTCTCCTTCCCTTATCAATTCATGTAGAGTGGTCCACTTATTTTATTCTTCTTACCTTATCAATTCATTATAAGGTGGCAGGTAGCCTAGTGGTTTGAATGTAGGACTAGTAACAGAAAGGTTGCAAGATCAAACCCTCGAGCTGACAAGGTAAAAATCTGTCGTTCTGCCACTGAACAAGGCAGTTAACCCACTGTTCCTCGTTGAAAATAAGAATTTGTTTTTAACTGACTTGCCTAGTAAAATAAATAAAATCTAGAGTAGTCTATTTATTTGGATGCTTTGGAACTGTCTTTTTAGATCACCCAAAGAGCTATGCCAGTTTATATGGCTATAAATTATATCATACTACATTTTTTATTTAACCAAGTTCTGGCACATAGCTATGGATTAACAGCACCTTTCTCTAATTGGCTCAAATGTTCTTGTCCTGTACTTCAACCTTGACCCTTGGCTCAACTTGACCCTGGCAAACAAACAGTGGATTTGTTGATTAGAAATCTCCTAAACCCTTCTAAACAGAGGAAAACAGGAATATCCTGACTAAGCTGTACCTCTTCAAAACTGAAATAATCTTTTATGTAAGAATTAGCAAATTTATGCTGCATGGTGTAGAATGTCATTTGCTGAATCAGACTGAACATGCATGACAAAATGTGACTTAAAAAATTGTTTGCTTCCATCCTCTGGGGCAAAAGTTACACTTGGAGTTTGCTGTATAGTGTACCCTCTGACTATGTATTACTAAGGACCATTACTTTTGCTCTTATTCTACCTGTTATTGTCATAAGATTAATCCATTTAGAAAAACTTTACACGTGTAATAACGTTTAGTACATTTTAATACAATTGATGTCGGTAAATTACTAATAAAAACAAATACATTTATTTTAATTAACATGTAAGCATGAGGGTAATCAAAATTATAGTGAATGGTCCTATTTACAGTGAATACATAACTTTCTTCTCAGTTATTTTCCCTGGTAGGATGGCAGTGCCAAATAGCCTGTCCCAGTGGCTGAAGAAAGGTGCATAGTTACTGTTGGGCTTCTGGTGGTGCATGTCATGAGCTGGTGCTCCTCCTAACAGACCAAATGGTACCAAGTGGTTGAGACCCCATGGCAGGTCATAGCCTATGTGGTCCTCCACTGACATCCAGATACTGATGATGGTGACGCACCAGGTAGTAAAAGGGTGGCATTTCAGCAGGATGGGGTCCAGGTTGCTCCAGAATCCCACAGTTACCAGTTCTGGAATGCTGAGTTGCTGGGTGTTCCAGGAAAAGGGTGCCATGTATTCGTGGTGGATGGCATGGACCCACCGATACAGTTGTGGATGCTTGTGGTGCACAAAGTGCCACATATAGTACTGGGTGTCAAAAAGAAGAAGGGCAGCAAGTCCATCAATGAGAACCTCTACCACAGTTGGAGCACTGGAAGGCAGCGCCACTGAAGGCATAAAGCAGGTCTGAGTCAGCACAGCAGGCAGAACAAAGATCAAGTGGTTATAAACAGCCCTTCCGAAGCTCTTTGCCATCATCCCCATGGTTGGACGTCTCTCTTGCTGGATCTTGTAGTGGTGAATGGAGGGGACCATGTCTCCCAGGAGGTCTAGTACAGCAAAGGGGAGACTGGAGAAGAAGTAACTGGAGAAGCAGAGTATGACAGGGAAGAAGGGAGAGGAGATGAGAAAGTAGTGGTTGAAAAGGAAATAGTCCCATAGAGGCTGAAGAAGCCTATCGGAGGATCTGGAGAAGGTAGGAAGCTGCAAAGGCAACTGAACCTTGCTAATGTTCAACATCCTGGTTACTCTGGATGCCTGTGGCTGTAATGTGCAGAGAGAAGACATTCTCCCTTTATATAGTGCTGAGCTAAGGACTTGGCTCTCACATCAATGAGACAGCTGTTTTTTTGTATTTTTTTGTTACATACAATTTCAACAATAAGTCCTTTTCTGGTGGATTTTGTTAATCTTCCGGAACACACACAAACCTTTCAGCACGGACCAGTTCCAAGTTCGTGCCTGCAACACTGTCCTCCCACGGGCAGTTTATCCCAACAGGCCAGTGAGTTAATCAGCTTATTCAAAATGGTAAGTCATATTGTACCAGATACAGATCTGTTGGTCCCTGCTTGAGTTAATTAAACATGTTACCTATCAAGTTAAAACTCAATTGCAAGGCATCTTAATTAGTAGAATTTATTAAATTGATAATATCCACAACATTCACTTCTTACATATTTGTATTTCAATTCGAGACCACCATGGTGACCTATTCATATAAAAATGGTCAATCATCATTTTGATTCTCAATAGCATTAGTTGACTCCATGAAATCTGTTATTTTCCATCTGTTCATTGGCCATGTGCTCTTAAATTATTTTAGAAGATTAGTGAGTTTATTTAGTCATAAATTCCAATCGTATGTAATCTTACTTAATCATTAGCATAACCTGATGTAATCTTACCTAATAATCTGTTTGTGGAGCTACTTAATTACGGTCAAGGGAGCAAACCTGTCACAGCTATTCTATCCAGATGCCATGGTCAAACTACCAAGATTTTGTCTAGCCTGCCCACCTAAAAGACACAAAACACAGTTCTGAGAAACAGAACACTGTTGCATCCCACTGGGTAAAAACTGGTTGAATCATAACCGTTTCCACGTAATTTCAACAAAAATAATGATGTGATGACATTAAAAAGGTTCGGACCCTTTTTTTCAATTTTCGCCAAAAATGACATGCCCAAATCTAACTGCCTGTAGCAAGAATATGCAAATTAATGATACCATTTGAAAGGAAAGCCTTTGACGTTTGTGGAAATGTGAAATGAATGTAGGAGAATATAACACATTAGATCTGGTAAAAGATAATACAAATAAAAAAACATGTGTTTTCAAAAATGTTTTTTGTTCCATCTATGAAAAGTAAGAGAAAGGCCATACACTCAGATAGGATTTTAGGTGTAATTTAGATGTTGTCCACAAGATGGAAGCAGTGTGGGGTGGAGCCAGTTCCTACATTTGAATACATTTTTTAAAACAAAACTACACTATCTCTGGAACCCTCAGGATGACAAATCAGAGCAAGATTACTGAATGTAAGTACATTATTTACCTTCAGAGGTGAATGTATCAAACCAGTTGCCATGATGTTTTGTTGTTGTGCACTATCCTCAAACAATAGCATGGTATTTTTGTTGTCGTAATAGCTACTGTAAATTTGACACTGCCGTTAGATTAACAAGAATTTAAGCTTTCTGGCCAGAAGACATGTCTATGTCCCTGTTGTTTACAACGTCACTAGTCACACTATCGAATATTGAGCAACAACTGTCCCGGTTTAGGGACACTGATCTCGTAGATCAACGTGGAAAACTGATTGGATTTGCAAAAAGTCAACGTAAGGGAATTTTGTATTTTTTTCAAACCTAAATCCAATTACACAGTGACATTTTTTGTTTATTTTACATTGAATCTGCATTAGTTGACAACTCAACCAAATGTAAATCAAAACTAAACGTTGAACTGACGATTGTGCCCAGTGGGATAGCACTCATCCTTAAATGATGAGTGGGTTAAGTTGTGAGAGAATTGGAAAGGTGGCAACACTAAAGAGTCTACTGTAAATGTAGGCCATTGCATTGATTTTACAAGGCACTTGGGGAGGCTGTTACAGAGATAAGAAACATAATGGGAGTGTCTGTGATTACAATGAAAACAAGCACCAGGCTTACTTGTACTGTGCCGGAGAGTGTTCTGCTGCATGTTCCCACCAAGTCAACAAGGCTGAGTGCTACTCCAGGACCGGGGCTCAATCCTCACAACAATGTTAACACTTCTCACCAATCACATCAGCTGGATAACATTACAATAGTTGATTTATTAGAAATCAATAAGGCATTGATAGAAGGGTTGCTCTTGAATCACACAGAGCAGGCCTGATCAACCACTGCCATAACAATAACATGTTGTCTCTGATTATTTCTTTTCGCTGGCTGCTTTCCGTGAAATTGTTTTGTTTGTGTTGGCATACTTGTGTTTATCATTTCTGTAAATGAGAGAAAATAGATTTATGAATGCACAATTTCATCAGGTTTGAACAAAAATATAATGTATTTTATTTTTAAAGTAAGATGATGTGTTTAGACATCAGTGTGCGTGCGTGTACAGTATAGTACCTGCTCATTTTGACTTTGCTCCTGCAGCCCAGTCCTCCCTCCCAGTGACTGGTGTAGGCTCCTCTTGTCATCATGCCTCCACAGCTGACACAGGGCTTCCCATTGCTGTACGGCTACAAGTAAGGACAACAGCAGTTTAGGGTTGGAATCTAGCATATGGAGATGCCAATGAAGATGCACTACTCTAGCCATCCAGGCAGCTTACCTGCTCTTTACAGCAGTGACCACAGATCATCCTGGTGGCCAGCTCCATGGGGTGGTCCTGGTCCTCGTCATGACACACATCACAGGGGTAGGCCCGGCCACAGCATGAGAACCTGAGAGCACACCCATGGGATGTCACTCATCAGCAAAGCTTACTTTGGCAACACAAAATTATGTTAAAGAGAAAGAGGTGGCTAAAAACCTGAGCCAGCGATGACTCTGTTTGTAGTGTTTGCAGGATCCCTTCTCAGGTAGTGGTTTCCCCATCTGTATGGCAGGGTCCCTTATGTTACGCTGATAGGTCAGTGAAGAGTCACTGTGCCCTGTACAGTACAGTCAACTATGTATTACAGACAGAATAGCCAAAACAGCTGTTTAACCTTCTTCCATATTTCATCATTAAAATCCTACTATAGGCCTTTGTTTCTGACCGTTTTTTTCTTTGCGTGGCGGAATGTACTGGAATCGTGTGCTGTCAACCAGGATGCTGAGTTTGCTGTGACAGTGCTGACAGTTGAACTCCTTGCTCTGGCCATACAAAAGGTTCTGCAGACAAAATAATACACAAAATCAGACTAATCAAATAACAGAACAGACCGTCTTAGATCAAAACTCTACCCAGATATAAATACTTTCATCATCATAAGACAAGAATGGAGCAATGTTGGTGACCTTCACAGGTCCCTCTTTTGAGCAGTTGAGGCAGACAATAACCAAATCACAGTCCTGCAGGACCAGGTCCACAGGAGCAGCAGTGCCCAGGTCCAGATAGCCCAGGACGTCACTGTAGTGGTGCAGCATGCTGGGTCTGAAAGCAGCACTGATCCCTGCGTTACACTTCTCACACTGGGCCGTGCAGGGGTTCCTGCCATTTAGAGTCAGGTCTGCTGTCACCTTACACCTGCAAACAACACACACAGGCCAGACAGACACACAGTTGTCACATCTCCAAGTCCGATCAACACAAAAATAAATACTGCAGATAAGTTTAATCTTTCCTCCTATAAGCAATATAAGGGGAAAATGTGAGATACAGAGTAGGCTACAGTAGATGGCATCAGTGAAGGACAGTCTGTCTACTCACCTGCTGCACTGCAGACACACAGTGACCTGTGTGGCGACCACGGTCGCCGTGCCCTCTCCCAGCCTCAGGCCCAGCAGCTTCACCTCTGTTCCTCTGCGGGGCTCACTGAGCTTAATATTCTCCACCTTCCCCTGGTCCTCTTCATCACTAACACCACCATCATCATCATCATTATCATCACAGCCAGGGTACAATAGTTTTTTCCACTCCTCATCTTCTTCTCTGCTCTCCTCATCAGTTGCAGTGTGGAGGACAGGGTCAGGCATGTCATCAGCGGCAGGCTCTTTGCACACGGTTGCCTGGAGCTGCTGGTATGGCACAAACTGAATTCCGGCCTTTGCTATCTCCATGTCTTTTTTCAGCTGTGGAGAGATTTAAAAGAGAGAAAGGATTAGAACACTGCTGTCAAGTTATTAAATAGTTTTAAGGAAATAAACGAATACAACACAGAGAATTCATAACATTACCACAGTCTCTCATGGAAAACAGAGGTTACCGGAAGGATATCATACTAAGTAGACTAAGATAAATGGAACTCTGTTTTTATACCAGTCTAGTCTCACCTGCCTGGCTCCCTCAGTGAACAGTCTTTCCATGCTGCGATCCAACCAACGAAGGAAGGGCCGGAAGAGCAGCTCTACCTTACCCATCAGCTGATTGGTGGCATGTTTAGCCTGTAGCCATTCCAGTGAGGCTTGTTCAACATACCTATGTGAATAAAAAAACATGAGCTGGCGCACACCCAGAGACAATTATTGTATGTAGAGGTGCTGATTAACAGCAAATAAACTATAACCTATTTTAAAATATTTTAAAAAGAGTCGTGCACACTATATATAAACTCCCAGTAATTTATGGGGTTAATGACCAACGTTTCGGCATCTCTGTGCCACAATTACTGGGATATATAAACTCAGCAAAAAAAGAAAACGTCCCCTCACTGTCAACTGCGTTTATTTTCAGCAAACTTAACATGTGTAAATATTTGTATGAACATAACAAGATTCAGCAACTTTGACAAACTGAACAAGTTCCACAGACATGTGACTAACAGAAATGGAATAATGTGTCACTGAACAAAAGGGGTGGGGGGGCAAAATCTAGAGTAACAGTCAGTATCTGGTGCGGCCACCAGCTGCATTAAGTACGGCAGTGCATTTTCTCCTCCTCATGGACTGCACCAGATTTGCCAGTTCTTGCTGTGAGATGTTACCCCACTCTTCCACTAAGGCACCAAGACCCTCCGATCCAACAGGTCCCAGACGTGATCAATGGGATTCAGATCCGGGATCTTCGCTGGCCATGACAGAACACTGACATTCCTGTCTTGCAGGAAATCACGCACAGAATGAGCAGTATGGCTTGGTGGCATTGTCATGCTGGAGCGTTATGTCAGGATGAGACTGCAGGAAGGGTACCACATGTGGGAGGAGGATGTCTTCCCTGTAATAATAAGCTCAATCCGATGATGCTGTGAGACACCGCTCCAGACCATGACGGACCCTCCATCTCCAAGTCGATCCCGCTCCAGAGTACAGGCCTCGGTGTAACGCTAATTTATTCGACGATAAACGCAAACTCGACCATCACCCCTGGTGAGACAAAACCGCGACTCGTCAGTGAAGAGCACTTTTTGCCAGTCCTGCCTGGACCAGCGATGGTGGGTTTGTGCCCATAGGCGACGTTGTTGCCGGTGAGGTCTGGTGAGGACCTGCCTTACAACAGGCCTACAAGCCCTCAGTCCAGCCTCTCTCAGCCTATTGTGGACAGTCTGAGCACTGATGGAGGGATTGTGCGTTCCTGGTGTAACTCGGGCAGTTGTTGTGCCATCCTGTACCTGTCCCGCAGATGTGACGTTCAGATGTACCGATCCTGTGCAGGTGTTGTTACACGTGGTCTGCTACTGCGAGGATGATCAGCTGTCCATCCTCTCTCCTTGTAGCACTGTCTTTGGTGTCTCACAGTACAGACATCGCAATTTATTGCCCTGGCCACATCTGCAGTCCTCATGCCTCCTTGCAGCATGCCTAAGGCACGTTCACACAGATGAGCAGGGACCCTGGGCATCTTTCTTTTGGTGTTATTCAGAGTCAGTAGAAAGGCCTCTTTAGTGTCCTAAGTTTTCATTACTGTGACCTTAATTGCCTACAGTCTGTAAGCTGTTCGTGCCTTTACGACCGTTCCACAAGTGCATGTTGCATGTTGATTGAACAAGCATGGGAAACAGTGTTTACACCCTTTACAATAAAGATCTGTGAAGGTATTTGGATTTTTACAAATTATCTTTGAAAGACAGGGTCCTGAAAAATTGACACACACACACACACACACACACACCACAGTTGAAGTCGGAAGTTTACATACACCTTAGCCAAATACATTTAACCTCAGTTTTCACAATTCCTAACATTTAATCCTAGAAAATATGTCCTGTCTAAGGTCAGTTCGGATCACCACTTTACTTTAAGAATGTGAAATGTCAGAATAATAGTAAAGAGAATGATTTATTTCAGCTTTTGTTTTTATTATATTAATTTCATCACATTCCCAGTTGGTCAGAAGTTTACATTCACTCAAATAGTATTTGGTAGCATTGCCTTTAAATTGTTTAACTAGGGTCAAACGTTTTGGGTAGCCTTCCACAAGCTTCCCACGATAAGTTGGGTGAATTTTGTCTCATTCCTCCTGACAGAGCTGGTGTAACTGAGTCAGCTTTTTTGCCACAACTTCGGAAGTATGCTTGAGGTCAAAGCGACTAAGCTTTAACTTCCTGACTGATGTCTTGAGATGTTGCTTCAATATATCCACATAATTTTCCATCCACATGATGCCATCCATTTTGTGAATTGCATTTTTATGGCGGTTTTGGAGCAGTGGCTTCTTCCTTGCTGAGTGGCCTTTCAGGTGATGTCGATATTGGACTCGTTTTACTTTGGATATAGATACTTTTGTATCTGTTTCCTCCAGCATCTTCACAAAGTCCTGTTGTTCTGGGATTGATTTGCACTTTTCGCACCAAAGTACGTTCATCTCTAGGAGACAGAACGCATCTCCTTTCTAAGCGGTATGACGGCTGAGTCGTTCCATGGTGTTTATACTTGCATACTATTGTTTGTATAGATGAACGTGGTACCTTCAGGTGTTTGGACATTTCTCCCAAGGAAGAACCAGACTTCTGGAAGTCTACAATTTTTTTTCTGAGGTCTTGGCTGATTTCTTTAATTTTCCCATGAGGTCAAGCAAAGAGGCACTGAGTTTCAAATTAGGCCTTGAAATACATCCACAGGTACACCTCCAATTGACTCAAATGATGTCAATTAGCCTATCAGAAGCTTCTAAAGCCATGACATCATTTTTGGGAATTTTCCAAGCTGTTTAAAGGCACAGTCAACTTAGTGTATGTAAACTTCAGACCCACTGGAATTGTGATACAGTGAATTGTAAGTGAAATAATATGTCTGTAAACAATTGTTGGAAAAATGACTTGTGTCATGCACAAAGTAGATGTCCTAACCGACTTGCCAAAACTATAGTTTGTTAACAAGAAATTTGTGTCGTGGTTTATACAGTTTTATATCTTGATGTTTGAAGCCTGAAATGTGGCAAAAGGTCGCAAAGTTCAAGGGGGCCAAATACTTTCGCAAGGCACTGTGTGTATATATATATATATATATAGATGAGTGTTACAACATGTCTATGTGGACGGACACATTGAGAAAAATGTATCAAAACTTATCAAAGTGTTATTATATTCCGACTGTAAAGCCATTGAAAATAAAGTTTCTCTCACCTTCCCATAACTGATGGCAAGTCCTGGTCCAGTGGTATATCTAATGTAAATACCTGGAGAAAAAACAAAAAAATGTACACCTTGAGTCTTAGCTCTAGACACAATAGGATTATAATCAAACAGATGAGATTTGTAGGTCAAAGATTTTAGTTTACCTCTTGTGGGTACTTTTCCGGAAAGCTCACCATTATGTCAACGTCTTTCAAGTCAAAAGGCTGTAAAACAGTATAAGGAGTGAGTCAGCATGTTTTTATGCACAATTTTCCATGTTGTAACATTCCTATGATGCTCATAAAACTATATCATAGTAGAAACAATAAAAGACAATGGCCTTTGAGGCCTTGTATTGTGGATTGGAATAATGCAGACAATGTTTACCCAGTCTGGATCAGTGGGCTGTACTGTGGCTCGGTAGAAGGTGACTTGGCCATCGCTCCGTTCCTGCACAATAAGCTGTTCTTTAGGAAAACGCTTTATCAGCTGCTTGATCTCAGTGTCCCGTAGCTGTTTGGTGATATTGTCAGTCAGGTCACTCAGTTTGACCACCTGAAGGGCACTGGGGGGGGGGGCATGGGGCACCCTGGGCCTGCCTCCGTCTCCTATAGGCTGGTCGTCAACTAGGGGAAACTGTGGTGGGTGCCAGTAGTGACATCTATCTTCCATGGTGCAGCACCCAGACAGAAAATAGCGACAGGGCCGGCGATTGTTGGCCCTCTCAACTCTGGTTGGAGCAGCCCTTGGTTTGGAGGGCAGCCTGTGGCCTACATCTCCATGGCTGTCAACCACTGGATTCTGCGGTGTGATTCCAGGGTGGCTGTGAGGGCCTGTCCCTCTTTGGATCTCCTGTTCTGACCTTTGCTTTGTCCAGTTATCTACCTTCCCCTGGGTGAGGGTGGTGGAATCTCCTCTTTGATGGAGGAAGCGGCACTTCCTCCCAAAGTTACAGTGCCGTCCCTGTGAGTAGAAACGACACAGCTGGACTTGAGTGCCACCATGTGCTGGTTGATTCCTGTTCTCTTCCTCATTGTGACACAGAGAGACAGAATCTCCATTGCTCTCTGGTGATACCTATAGAAAATAACTCTTGTTATGACATTCATGAAAACGTGCAGGGAGTACAATGTAGGAAACACTGAAAAGACCATCACTGAAAAAGGAAAAAACAAAATGTAGTTTGTCACATCAGATATACAGTGCATTCGGAAAGTATCCAGACACCTTGTCTTTTTCCACATTTTGTTATTAGAGAATACAGTGATTGACACAATAAGATAAATCTGTCTCTCACTCGTGTATTGACACAAATATCCTGTCATTCATCCTTGTGAACTACATACAGTGCATTCAGAAAGTATTCACACCCCTTGACTATTTCCACATTTTGTTATATTACAGCCTTGTTCTAAAATAGATTACATTGGTTGGATGGGGAGCATCACATCACAGCTATTTTCACATATCTCCAGAGATGTTCTATCAAGTTCAAGTCCCAAAGCCACTCCTGCTTTGTCTTGGCTGTGTGTTTGGGTTGTTGCCCTGTTGGAAGGTGAACCGTCGCCGTAGTCTGCGGTCCTGAGCAGGTTACCACCACTTCACTGTAGGTATGGTATTAGACAGGTGATGAGCGGTTCCTGGTTTCCTCCAGATGTGACACTTAGCATTCAGGCCAAAGAGTTCAATCTTGGTTTCATCAGACCAGATAATCTTGTTTCTCAATGTGTGAGAGTCTTTAGGTGCCTTTTGGCAAACTCCAAGTGGGCTGTCATGTGCCTTTTACTGAGGAGTGGCTTCTGTCTGGCCAGTCTACCATAAAGGCCTGATTGGTGGAGTGCTGCTGAGATGCTTGTCCTCCTGGAAGGTTCTCCCATCTCCACAGAGGAACTCTGTTAGAGTGACCATCAAATTCTTGGTCACCTCCCTGACCAACAACCTTCCCCCCTGATTGCTCAGTTTGGCCAGGCGGCCAGCTCTAGGAAGAGTATTGGTGGTTCCAAACTTCTTACATTTAAGAATGATGGAGGCCACTGTGTTCGTGGGGACCTTCAATGTTGCAGAAATGTTTTGGTATCTTGACACAATCCTGTCTCTGAGCTATACGGACAATTCCTTCGACCTCACGGCTTGGTTTTTGCTCCACGTGCACTGCCAACTGTGGGACTTTATAAAGACAGGTGTGTGCCTTTCCAAATCATGTCCAATCAATTGAATTTACCACAAGTGGACTCCAATCAAGTTGTAGAAACATCAAGGATGATCAATGGAAACAGGACTCACCCGAGTCTCATAGCAAATGGTCTGAATACTTATGTAAATAAGGTATTTATGTTTTCGCTTAGTCATTATGGGGTATTGTGTAGATTGATGACAAACATTTTTATTTAATCAATTTTAGAATGAGGCTTTAACGTAACAAGATGTGGAAAAGTGAAGGGGTCTGAATACTTCCTGAATGCACTGTATATCAAACTAACCTCTTTCACTAGAAATAGCCTCCAGTGTCCATCTTCTGTACTGTAGGCCTACTACTACTAGCTAGCGAAATCATAACACACATGAAATGGTTGACTAGATGGGATGCAGCTAATGTCAGCACTGACTACTTAGCAGGTTAGGAGAACTGGGATAAGGTTAAGAAAGGGGTCAGTGTTATCTAAAATGTAAACAGAATCCTCGACGCGACTTTTGACGTCACTTTGACAAATAACTGCATCCCTTATTGCCATGATCAGCTAAAATATCAAAATATGGCACTTATTTTGAATGAGTTAGCCCAACAACACTATTACAACTTTTTTTAAAGTACAGTACCTCAACGCTGTTTACAGGTGAACGTTCCATGTAGCTATTTGCTATATACGTTTGTATCCGTAAAGTTGATGTTACTTTGTTGCATTCAGTAGATTCAGTAGCTGCAGCCAAAGTCCAATGGCTGACGTTGTTTTTCCTTCCTCTGTGCTCCATGGGCAGTGAAGACAATTCTTATACTTTATTGCCCCCTCCTGGTATGGAGTGAGATGGACACAGCTCGCACCATAAATTGCTGCATAGAATGTATACAGTCCATCCAATTGTTGCCACATTTTCATGTGAATATTCTAGAATCGGCATCTGATGATATGTGCATTTTCCCACCAGTGGCGTGTTTCCACAAAATTGACCCGTTGCGGATAAAATCAGTGCATAATGACGTAGTGCACACAAATTTGACTTTTTCTTGTACAGAATAAAAATTAAAAGTTCAATGTGTTTCCATCGCATTTTCAACTCTACCAAGCATCGATCATCATGTTACAAGAATAAGACCCTCGATATCTATTGGAAAGGAGCACCAAGAGAACCTTGCACTTTCACAACCCTGTGAAGTTCATAATAACGTATTTTATCTTTAGCCTAAAAAACTGTATGGTTCTCCGACTACGACTCCTGAAACATCAAACCAAATTTACTTTGATATAATGGTTATTATATCAATATGTGTGCATAATTAATTTCACCAACACAAAAATATCCCACCATGTTGAACAAACAAATGATCTGTCGGGAAATTGTACAGACATTTCCTGTTTCCATCACAGCTGTTATGATTTTTTTTATACGGTAGGACTTTACCCGTAAAAACTCATACAATACTTTAACAATAATTTAATGAGCCGAACCTGAGGATAATCTCTACCCTGTGATTAATTGAATAACCCAATGTATAATAATAATTCGCATTTTGTGTGCTAGTGAAAATAATCAAAGGAAAAATGTAATGGAATACTACTGTAGGCCTGCACACATACTAACAATCAAGACATTGGTTGGTCATATACATTACATTGTTATTGTTGACTGTTGTATAACCTGAGAATGAAAAGAGTTACAATATAAATAATTTAGAACCGTGTTAGTGGATACTGGACATTCAGGGAGAGGAGCAGTCTTTATTGGTCAATGCACCTGGCTTCCACATTCACATTTATTACACGTTAAGTACAAGGGAATGAACACCATTTACATTCTTTATTTTACAAAAGCAGGATGGATCTAGTAGTAGATACATTTTCAGGCCTGGGAATCGACCTGGGAAATGACTCCTCTCTTCAGCCTCTCTGGAACAGTGTCAGGCCCAATCACAGGAACTCTTTGAGGTCTCCTCTTTTCCCCATTGTTTTGAATGTGTCTTCATACTTTCTGTTCTGCCTCCCCATCCTGGCGTGTGACATCATAGGGGACAGATGGCCATGGGTCCAGAGTTCAAGATCCAGCCGAGCCGGCGGCCAACACCTTCCATGCTATTGCATTGTGCTGGCATCAGGCTGCATAACCATATGCTCCTTGTGCTTCCTGCAAGTGTGGCTCAGTGGACATGGAGACCACCGGTGACACTGCCAGACCAAGTCCCAACTCTAGTGGAGCTCATCACTGGAGTGACGGGAAACCTTCTGCTCTTTGACTTCCAGTACTTCATCTGGCACCTGCTGCACCACTGGATGTTCATCACTTTCCATCCACCACAACTACTCAGCTCTCTTTGTTCTGGCTACACAATGCCTGGGAGGGTGGGAGCTGGTCACAGTGTGCTTTTGGACCACCCTGAATTCTGTCATCCTGAGATGCCACCTTCTCACCACATGTGTCTTTATGGTGCTCCATGTCTATGTGTCCGTGGAGGATCACTGCGGTTATGATTTTCCTTGGTCCACATCTCATCTGATACCTTTCAGTATTTATCGAGGGCCCAGCATGGATGATGTGCACCATCAGAAACTCAACAAGAACATTGCACCATACTTCAGCCACTGGGATAAAATATTTGGAACACATGCTGATTTTAGTTTCTCTTACTCTTACTCAGAGCCGGTGACGAATATATTCTTATGATGAAATTCTATGAAATTTAATTCAAACTAAATGATTATGAGAAATAGACCTCTTTAAAATAAAATTATATATTTGAGACCTGTAAATTAACTGAGTGAACACTAAGTTATCCTTCTCTACTTTGGGTTGTAAAACTCATTGGAGTGAATTCTGTTGGATGTTATGGTTAAAACTGTTTTTAAAACTTTTCCATGTTCTTCATAATTAATACATGTATATAACATATATATTTATCCATGTCCCTTTATTCAACCTACCAGTACACCCAAAGTATAATAAGTTTCTCGCACCCCAGATCGGGTCGAGGCATAAAAATAAAAAGTACCATCAATTGCAATTCTCGCAACGTGATCTATGTGATTCGCTGCCAGTGCAGCTCATTTTACATAGGAGAGACCTCAAGGGAGTTACACACTAGAATGGGTGAGCACCAAAGTGCCATTCGATGTGCTGACCCCAACAGCACAGTGACCCTCCATTTCAAATAGCGGGGACACTCACTTTGTGAGTTATTTTAGTTTGGAATTGGACAAGTCAGCAAAAACCAATGTGGTGGTGATGTTGACAAACACAAAGTCCAGAGAGACGTTCTGGATCCATTCCTTAGAGACAGTAGTCCCCAGAGATCTTAACCTAGGAAAGGACTATAGTATGCTTTTGTGAAGGGCCCCATTCCTTTTTTGGACTTATTTGCACTTAATGTTTACACGTGGAGGGAGCTTAGACTGAAGATCATGATTAACTGATTACTGGAGTCAGGTGTGTTAGCTGGAGCTGAGGCAAAACTGTGACACCAATCAGGCCCTTGAGGACTGGAATTGCCCACCCCTGCCCTATATTAACTTGTCCATTCCCTTTGTGTTTATTCTGATGGCCGAAATGTCAATCCTTTCAACTTGCTTACTAAAACCTATAATTGTTTGTGGTGAACCATCTCCTAGACTCACTTTGGTTGAGCACCCACTCCTTTCCATTCTAGATCAGTCAGTCAATCACAATTTATTAAAGTAAATCTGTAGGAGCAGTCAAAACCGTGCCTCTAGACCTGAATCCTGGCCCCTTGATTTAAATAATTGTCGCTGAGGCCGATTTTTTTTATCACTCAGCCAAAGATATTAACATATGTTCATCCAACGTCTGCCATGTTTTTGGATATAGTTATGACGTTATCGCTGCTTCCTGTACTTCCAACGCTAGCAAAGATTACGGATATACTGACAAGATACTCGTCTCTCCTCCCAAACAATAGGAGTCGTTGTCCACAAAGAAGCACGGTGGGGTGTCAAGCTTTCGCCTATTCCTCTCTTTGGATTGGTGGATACATATAATTACTTTAATACTTTCTGAATATTCGATGAGGATTGTTGACATTTGGGTACAGGACTTCTGGTTCTCTCTGAAACATGGATAAATTGTTCTGTCTCTGACAAAGACATTGAAGTAAATTATTACAATTTATTTGTGACTGATTACAAAAAACGGGAGCAGTGGCCATAATGTAAAATCTCATTTCATGGTGTCCCAATCTTTAAATATTTTTGTTCCCAATAAATGCGATAACCTGGTTGTCGATGTGTCAATAAACCAGAATACACATTGTTGTTATTGGGATTTACCGTCCCCCCCTGCTACCATGGTGGATGCTATTAATGCTATATCGGAGTGTTTAACACATTTTCTGTACTCGGAGTTGGTCATTTTATGGGATTTGAATCTGGACTGGCTATCCCGGCCTCAGATGAATTTAAAAGTATATGCATTGACTTTAATCAGACTCAATTGATCTCAAAACCCACATGGCTAAATGTGAAAAACCCTGTTGATTCCTGATTTAATTCTTACTAATAACCCCAGTAAATATTTGTATAATGGATCATTTGCATATGATCTCAGTGATCATTGTCCCATAGTATGTATTAGAGATATGAAACAGCAAGTTTTCTCCTCAAGGGTTTTTACATGACATGTTCTTACTCTGATTTAGCCACTGTCTCCAGTATTCCTGACCCTGAGTTGGCTCTAGAATATGCATCCACCATATTTATTCCTCTGGCAGATAAACATGCCCCTTTTAAACTTCTCAGAGGAAAAGTTAAAATGCCTAGTTAAATAAAGGTTAAATAATAAAATAAAATAAATAAATATATATATATATTCAGTGTCAAAGATAGAAAGATAGAAAACTAAGTGTTAGATCTTTCTGAGCTCATTCAGATGAGAAATCAGATCAGGGCCAAAGGAAGGAAAACAGACTCTGTAGTGGACTGGCAGTCTTTCAGACAATAGAGAAACAAATGTACTATCTAGATTAAGAAAGCTAAATCCAGTTACTTTTTAAGCTCCATCTCTGTTGGAAAACAGGGGCCTCCTAAGTGGCACAGCGGTCTAAGGCACTGCATCACAGTGCTAGAGGCATCACTACTATGAAATAACACAGATGGAATCATGTAGTAACCAAAAAAAGTGTTACATCAAAATATATTTTAGATTTCTATTTCTTCAAAGTAGCCACCCCCTTTGCCTTGATGACAGCTTTGCACACTCTTGGCATTCTCTCAGCCAGCTTCACCTGGAATGCTGTTACAACAGTCTTGAAGGAGTTCCAACATATGCTGAGCACTTGTTGGCTGCTTTTCCTTCGCTCTGCGGTCCAACTCATCCAAAACCATCTCAATTGGGTTGAGGTCGAGTGATTGTGGAGGCCAGGTCATCTGATGCAGCAGTCTATCACTCTCTTTTTTTGTAAAATAGCCCTTACACAGCCTGGAGGTGTGTTGGGTCATTGTCCCGTTGAAAAATAAATGATAGTCCCACGAAGCGCAAAGCAGATGGGGTGGCATATCGCTGCAGAATGCTGTGGTAGCCATGCTGGTTAAGTGTGCCTTGAATTCTAAATAAATCACAGACAGTGTCACCAGCAAAGCACCCCCACACCTCCTCCATGCTTAATGGTGGGAACCACACATGTGGAGATCATCCGTTCACTGTCACAATCATTGGAAGCATACTAGGACCAATGTGCAGTGTTGGGTTCCACATCTTTTTATTTAAAGTAAGTGAACCATAAAACAATAACGACTAACCGAAACAACAATGGAGTGCTAACATGCAACTACACATAAACAATATCCCACCAACACAGGTGGGGAAAATGCTACTTAAATATGATCCCCAATTAGAGAAAACGATTATCAGCTGCCTCTAATTGGGAATCATACAAATCACCAACATAGAAATACTAAACTAGAACCCCACATAGAAAATATAAACTAGAATACCCCCCAGTCACGCCTTGACCTACTATACCATAGAGAAACAAAGGCTCTCTATGGTCAGGGCGTGACAGTTCACCTAGTCTGCATCTCACAAAGACACAGCGGTTGGAACCAAAAATCACACACACAAATCTAAGTAAAGGAATGGAATTAAGAATATATAAATATATGGACGAGCAAAGTCAGAGCAGCATAGATTAAAATACAGTAGAATATAATAGAATATAATATAGTATGAGATGACTAATGCAAAATATGTAAACATTATTAACGTGACTAGTGTTCCATTTATTAAAGTGGCCAGTGATTTCAACTCTATGTATATAAGCAGAAGCCTCTAATATGCTAGTGATGGCTGTTTAACAGTCTGATGTCCTTGAGATAGAAGCTGTTTTTCAGTCTCTCGGTCCCAGCTTTGATGCACCTGTACTGACCTCGCCTTCTGGATGATAGCAGGGTGAACAGGCAGTGGCTCGGGTTATTGTTGTCTTGATAATCTTTTTGGAGGCCTTCCTCGGGTGCTGTAGGTGTCCTGGGGGCAGGTAGTTTGCGCCGGTGATGCGTTGGACAGACCGCACTACCCTCTGGAGAGTCCTGCGGTTGCGGGCGGTGCAGTTGCCGTACCAGGCGGTGATACAGTCTGACAAGATGCAGCAGACAGGGAGGTGCTACCTCTGCTGTTTCCTGAATTTCACGATCATCTCCTTTGTTTTGTTGACGTTGAGTGAGCAAAACAAAGGTGACTGTAACAGTATAGCTTCCGTCCCTCTCCTCGCCCCAACCTGGGCTCAAACCAGGGACCCTCTGCACACAGACAGCAGTCACCCTCGAAGCATCGTTACCCATCGCTCCACAAATGCCGCGGCCCTTGCAGAGCAAGGGGAACCACTACTTCAAGGTCTCAGAGCAAGTGAAGTCACCAATTGAAACGCTATTAGCGCGCACTACCGCTAACTAGCTAGCCATTTCACATCCGTTACACTCAACCCCCTTTTGACCTCCTCCTTTTCCCGCAGTAACCAGTGATCCGGGTCAACACCATCAATGTAACAGTAAAGACTTGACGTCTGTCCCCTCGCCCCGACCTGGGTGCGAACCAGGGACGCTCTGCACACATCAACAGTCACCCTCAAAGCATCGTTACCCATCGCTCCACAAAAGCCGTGGCCCTTGCAGAGCAAGTGGAACCACTGCTTCAAGGTCTCAGAGCAAGTGACGTCACCGATTGAAACGCTATTAGCGCTATTAGCGTTACATGACTACCTCATGGAGCTGGTTGACAAAATGCCAAGAGTGTGCACAGCTGTCATCAAGGCAAAGGGTGGCTACTTTGAAGAATCTCAAATATATTCTGATTTGTTTAACACTTTTTGTGTTACTACATGATTCCATATGTGTTATCTCATAGTTTTGATGTCTTCACTATTATTCTACAATGTAAAAATAGGGAAAATAAAGAAAAACCCTTGAATGAGTAGGTGTGTCCAAACTTTTACTGGTACTGTACAGTGCACACACACACGTATATACAGTGGGGAGAACAAGTATTTGATACAATGCCGATATTGCCGGTTTCCTACTTACAAAGCATGTAGAGCTCTGTCATTTTTTATCATAGGTGAAAGGGATTTCTTCCATTGACGGAGAGGCGGACCAAAGCGCAGCGTGGTTATTTTGATTCATGTTTTAATAAATCACTTCACATGAACAAACTAACAAAAAACAAGAACCGTGAAAACCCAAAACAGCCCTATCTGGTGCAAAACACAGAGACAGGAACAATCACCCACAAAAACACAGTGAAACCCAGGCTACCTAAGTATGATTCTCAATCAGAGACAACTAATGACACTTGCCTCTGATTGAGAACCATACTAGGCCAAAACATAGAAATACCCCAAAACATAGAAAAACAAACATAGACTGCCCACCCAACTCACGCCCTGACCATACTAAATAATGACAAAACAAAAGAAATAAAGGTCAGAACGTGACAATAGGTACACTTCAACTGTGAGAGACGAATCTAAAACAAAAATCCAGAAAATCACATTGTATGATTTTTAAGTAATTAATTTGCATTTTATTGCATGACATAAGTATTTGATACATTAGAAAAGCATAACTTAATATTTGGTACCAAAACATTTGTTTGCAATTACAGAGATCATACGTTTCCTGTAGTTCTTGACCAGGTTTGCACACACTACAATCACTACCAGTCCAGTCTGCGCGAGGACGTCTGTCGGGAGTTGGCCTGCAGAAACACCACTCTCACATTCAACCAGCTGGTGGACCTGTCCATCCGGCTGGATGACCTGCTTGCTACCCGTGGACGTCCAGATCGGGGTCGGTTGATTCCGTCCCCCAGCACCACTGCTCCAACGCCCATGGAGTTGGAAGGTGCTGCACTTAGGGCGACCGGAGGAGGAGCCGTTCCATGCACCATCTGTGGCAGCAGAGGGCACACTGCTGGTGCTGGGGAGGTTCCTCTGGGAGTCGAGACAGCAGGCAGGGCATTCATGTGTCACCCCAGGTGAGTCGGCACCAGGCTCACCCAGAGCCCCCTGTTGCTCACATGTTTTTGTTTATTAATTTTCCTGAGTTTTTCCCGCATTCCCAGCATAAGGTGCTCGTAGATTCAGGTGCAACTGGGAATTTTATTGACAGATCATTTGCCCATAGTTTAGGGATCCACATTGTTCCTGTGGATATGCCCTTCCCTGTGCACGCCCTAGGTAGTCGACCATTAGGGTCAGGGCTAATTAGGGAGGCCATCGCTCCACTGGGCATGGTTATGCAGGAGGGTCGCAAGGAGAGAATCAGTCTATTCCTTATTGATTCTCCTGCGTTTCCAAAGGTGCTGGGCCTACCCTGGTTGGCCTGTCATTTCGTGGCAACAGGGGGTTCTCACGGGCTGGTCACGAAAGTGCTCGGGGAGGTGTTTAGGGGTTTCAGTCAGTGCTACTACGGTGGAAAGTCCAGACCAGGTCTCCACCGTGCGCATCCCCTCTGAATATGCCGATTTGGCTCTCGCCTTCTGTCAATAGAAGGCGACTCAATTACCACCCCATCGACGGGGGATGTGTGCGATAAATCTCCTGGTAGACGCAGCACTTCCCAGGAGTCACGTGTATCCCCTGTCGCAAGAGGAGATGGCGGCTATGGAAACATATGTCTCCGAATCTCTGAGGCAGGGGTACATTCGGCCTTCCACTTCACCTGCCTCCTCAAGTTTATTTTTTGTGAAGAAGAAGGATGAAGGTCTGTGCCCGTGTATTGACTATTGAGGCATCAACCAAATCACTGTGAGGTACAGTTACCCGCTGCCTCTCATAGCCAGTGATATCGAGTCAATGCACGGGACGCGCTTCTTCACAAATTTGGATCTCAGGAGTGCTTACAACCTGGTGCTTATCCGGGAGGGGATGAGTGGTAGATGGCATTTAGTACTACCTCAGGGCACTATGAGTACCCCGTCATGCCGTACGGGTTGATCAATGCTCTTCCAGGCCTTTGTAGATGAGATTTTCCAGGACCTGCACGGGCAGGGTGTATTGGTGTATATCGAAGACATTCTGATATACTCCGCTACATGCGCCGAGCATGTGTCCCTGGTGTGCAGGGTGCTTGGTCAACTGTTGGAGCATGACCTGTACATCAAGGCTGAGAAATGCCTGTTTTTCCAACAGTCTCCTTCCTAGGGTACCGCATTTCTACATCAGGGGTGGAGATGGAGAGTGACCACATTACAGCCGTGCGTAATTGGCCGACTCCCACCACGGTAAAGGAAGTGCAGCGGTTTCTAGGGTTTTCCATCTACTACCGGAGTGCTGAAGGGGGGACCTGTTCGTTTGCAGTGGTCAGCTGAGGCAGACAGGGCTTTTGGTCAGCTGAGGGCTCTGTTTACCTCAGCTCTCGTGCTGGCTCATCCGGATCCCTCTTTAGCGTTCATAGTGGAGTTGGACGTGTCCGAAGCTGGGATAGGAGCCGTGCTCTCTCAGTGCTTGGGTACACCACCAAAGCTACGCCCCTGTGCCTTCTTTTCAAAGAAGCTCAGCCAGGCTGAGCGAAACTATGACGTGGGGGACTGGGAGTTGTTATACAACAATATTTAAAGATGAGCAATGGTTTAGGTTTAAAGACAGATATTCAAATTGCTTAGGTTTTGTAACAGAAGTCAGAACGACCACCAAGAACTTGTCTTTTACATTGTTGTTTTGGCCTTGTTGTCAAGGCTTTGAAGGCGTGGAGACATTGGCTTGAGGGGGCTAAACACCCTTTTCTCATCTGGACGGACCACCGCAATCTGGAGTACATCCGGGCGGCAAGGAGACTGAACCCTCGCCAGGCAAGGTGGGCCATGTTCTTTACCCGTTTTGTTTTCACCATGTCCTACAGACCGGGTTCCCAGAACACGAAGGCACAGAGGGTTCAGACACAGAGGAGTGGTCCATGGATCCCACTCCCATACTCCCAGCCTCTTGCCTGGTGGCACCGGTAGTGTGGGAGCTGGACACGGACATCGAGTGGGCGTTACGTACAGAGCTCACTCCCCCCCAGTGTCCAGCTGGGCATCTGTACGTTCCATTTGATGTCCACGACCGTTTGATCTATTGGGCCCACACGTCACCCTCTTCTGGTCATCCTGGCATCGGTCGGACATTGTGTTGCCTTAGTGGCAAGTACTGGTGGTCCAGCTTGGCTAAGGACGTGAGGGTTTATGTTTCCTCCTGCTTGGTGTGCGCCCAGTGCAAGGCCCCTAGGCACCTGCCCAGAGGGAAGTTACAACCCTTATCCATTCCGCAACGGCCGTGGTCGCTCCTGTCGGTGGACTTCCTGATGAATCTACCTCCCTCACAGGGTAACACCACGATCCTGTTCGTTGTGGATCGGTTTTCTAAGTCCTGCCGTCTCCTCTCTTTGCCTGGTCTCCCTATGGCCCTACAGACTGCGGAGGTCTTGTTTACTCACGTCTTCCGGCACTACGGGGTGCCTGAGGATATAGTGTCTGATTGGAGTCCCCAGTTCCCGTTGAGGGTCTGGAGGGTGTTCATGGAACCTCTGGGGGTCTCGGTCAGCCTAACCTCAGGTTTTCACCCCGAGAGTAACGGGCAGGTGGAGAGAGTAAACCAGGATGTGGGTAGGTTTCTGCAGTCTTACTGCCAGGACGGGCCGGGGGAGTGGGCGGCGTTCATATCCTGGCCAAAGATGGCCCAGAACTCGCTCCGCCACTCCTCTACCAACATCTCCCCTTTCCAGTGCATACTGGGGTACCAGCCGGTTCTGGCGCCGTGGCATCAGAGCCAGATCGAGGCTCATGCGGTAGACAACTGGTTTAGGCGCTCGGAAGAGACGTGGGACGCCGCTCATGTGTACCTTCAGCGAGACGTGAGGTGTCAGAAGGTCAGTGCAGACCGCCACCGCAGTGAGGCCCCGGTGTTCACACCGGGGGACCGGATCTGGTTCTTGACCCGAAACCTGCCCCTCCGCCTGCCCTGCCGGATGCTGGGTCCGCGGTTTGTGAGGCCATTCAAAGTCCCGAGGAAAGTGAACAAGGTTTGTTACAGTTTACAGCTTTCCCCAGATTACCGTATTAACTCCGCGTTCCATGTGTCTCTACTCAGGCCGGTGGTAGCTGGTCCACTCCAGGAGTCTGAGCTGCGAGAGGTTTCTCTGCCCCCTCTGGGGGCCCCGGTGTGGACTCGAGGCGTCGGGCGAGGGGCCTTCAGTACCTCGTGGAGTGGGAGGGGTATGGTCCGGATGAGCGATGCTGGGTGCTGGTGGAGGACTGCGGGATTTCCACCGTCTCCATCCGAGTCGCCCTCCGGGTCGTACCAGAAGCCGGTGTCGGCGCACAGCTGGAGCTTTGCGTCAAGGGGGGTGCTGTCACGACTTCCGCTGGAGTCGGTCCCTCTCCTTGTTCGAGCGGCATTCGGCGGTCGACGTAACTGGCCTTCTAGACATCACCGATCCACTTTTCATTTTCCATTTGTTTTGTCTTTGGTTTTTACACATCTGGTTTCAATTCCCCCATTACATGTTCATTATTTAACCCTCTGGTGTCCCCCATGTTTGTGTGCGTGTTTGTTCTATGTAGATGGCTGATTCTGTCGGCTGGTATTTTGTGCCGGGTTTTATACTTACGCCCGTTTATTCGTGGTACCGGTATATTTCACGCACTGTTGTATTGTTTCTATTGTTTCTGGTGTTTTTTTGTGATTTAATTACCTTGTCCACGCATCTCAACTCTCCTGCACCTGACACCTTTTCACCAGTTACCCAAAGCCTTGACAAATAGTTATCTTTTGTTTGTTTTAACTCCCACCCTTCAGCTCCACTCAACCGCTTCCATCTACCGCTTAACACTATCCGTATTGGATTTCTATTTGCCATATATTTTTCAACTGTGCTGTGATGTTTCAAAAAAGTTCTGAATCTTTTTATTCTCATAGTTTCTACAGATTGTAAATTAAAGAATTAAAGACAATCATTATTTTACCTCAGCAGGCTTTTTATTTGAGAGAAACAGTGAATTAATTGACTCTGGTCAGTCAGTCGACTTCTCTTCCTTCTGCCATTCTCTAGCTGACTTGAGTGTTAACCCGTCAACTTCTAGTTGTTTTCATTTCAACAGTTTACTACCTGTAATGTGCTAGATGCATTGCTTAATTTTAAGATAAACTTTTTTTTTAATCCACTAGGGCTGATGTGCTTTATCCATTTTTGCTGCTGTTCTCTGCTCCCCTGATTGCTGAATCATTAACCCATATTTTTTATCCCCAAGGTTTGGAAGGTGGCCCATGTATTCCCCCTTCACAAAGGTGGTGACCCTTGTGACCTAAATAATTATAGCCCTGTTTCTAAACTTTTTCTCCAAGGTTAAATATTAGAATCCTGAATAAATATCAGCTAAAATGTTTCTTATCTTTGAAATGAATTCTAAATGTACGTCAGTCGAATTTTAGACCAGGTCATAGCACTCTCTGCTGCATCCCTAGTTATAAATGATGTGCTTAACTGTATGGTTAAAAGGCAACATTGTGCTGCCCTCTTTATTGACCTGTCAAACGCTTTTGATGCTGTTGATCACTCACTGCAAATTCTGAGGCTTTCCTATTGGCCTAGACCAGGCTGCATGTAACTGGTTAACCGCTACGGGATCGGTGTGTCCCCCATGGGACGGTTGAGCTAACATAGGCTATTGTTATTAGCATGAGGTTGTAAGTAACAAGAACATTTCTCATAGACATATCTGATAGACATATCTGATATGGGCAGAAAGCTTAAATTCTTGTTAATCTAACTGCACTGTCCAATTTACAGTAGAACAACAACAAAAAAACAGTTTTTTTTATTTGTATTATCTTTTACCAGATCTAACGTGTTATATCTCCTACATTAATTTAAAATTTCCACAAACTTCTAAGTGTTTTCTTTCAAATGGTATCAAGAATATGCATATCCTCGCTTCAGGTCCTGAGCTACAGGTAGTTTGATTTGGGTATGTCATTTTAGGCGACATAAAAAAAAGAGGGTTAGATCCTTTTAATCGGTGTTATTATACACACCGCAAGGATGACCAGCTCATCGGGTCACATGACATACAGCTGGTTTATGTGATGCTCGGACTCCGGTGTGTGGGAGAAAGAATCCACTCCAGTCAGGCATGGATTGTAAACGCAGGATGACATAGCCAGTTAGTTCACAAATACGTTTTTACTGTAATAGAGAATCCCCATTTTAAACATGGGTCAGTGTGGTATTACCTCATCAAAGACAGTGCTGGTCTTTCTGAACCTCATTTTTTGGGTAAGTTAAGACGACATCTGTTGTTCGAGAATGCGCAAATTCTCATCCACAACATTATACGCAGCAACCTGCTACTTACTACCATTCAATGCAACCTAGGCCATGTGGCTGTTTGTCTATTTTTATCTTCAATATACTGTTTGGGCCTTTGGGTTACTACATAGTGCAATGTTCTTGCAGTCATGTTGCTATCCCTTTTACATGTAACTAACGTTAGCTAGCTGAACATTTCCTTTTGTTCTCTGTCTTTCTTTGTCTGGTTGCTTTGGCTACTGCGGCTAGAATCAGGGAGTTTCATGCTGTGCTTCTGTGCCCCCTTTGTCCCAGCCAATGTATGTGTATCTTTTTAAATGCCCATTCCCATAAAATGAAACGGTAGCCTAATAGCCATACTGTAAGTGGGTCCTCAACATAAAGTGTTTTGTTGGCAGCTCTTTTTCTAAACTTCCATATGTTAGGATATAAAGGGAAAGGGAAACACCTAGTCAATTGTACAACTGAATGCCTTCAACTAAAATGAGGCTTGAGATCAATTAACACAATGGTCTTTGCCAGTCAGTAAGAAATCAAATAATTCCAATTTGAAGGATTGAGTTATTATAATGCCAATGGGATGGTTGTAAAGTTGTATGCTTTTGTGTCAGACAAACATGTCTTTTAGCTCATCCTTAGCCTAGCATGCTCAAGATTGGCCTCTGAGGCCACACTGATTTGAACCTTTTTTTTTGTTTTATAATATGTTTTTTTTTGTGTGTGTGATTTAATACTCTCTCCCCCCATAAAACAGGCAGCAGCAGGGATTTTGTGCTATGTTGGAGCCTACGTGTTCATCACCTATGATGACTACGACCACTTCTTTGAGGATGTGTACACCCTTATCCCTGCTGTGACCATAATTGCAGTTGGAGGCCTCCTTTTCATCATCGGTCTTATTGGATGCTGTGCCACAATACGAGAAAGCCGCTGTGGCCTTATAACGGTCAGTGCAGGGCTCTACGCTGATGTTTTTTACAGGGAGCACGTGTGCGCATAAGTTGAAAAATGTAGGCTCACACAAAGAAATGTAGGCTCACACAAAGAAATGTAGGCTCACACAAAGAAATGTAGGCTCACACAAAGAAATGTAGGCTCACACAAAGAAATGTAGGCTCACACAAAGAAATGTAGGAGCACAATGAAAAATATTTGAGGTAACGACGTTTTCTTTGTAGTAATGGTACGAGCGTGACGGTCATGAATCTGCGCTCAATGTATTCCCAATGGCACTCGGGCTTCGGTGCAGTGAAGTAATCATTGCAAGTAAAATGGTTGCGCTTTAGAGCCCTGCAGTGAATGTTGCCTTGTCCCCTACTACTACAACATTCAAACTGGTCTCAGAACTCCCTCAGTAATCCTGTTGGCCAGAAGACTGGCCAGCAGAGAGCTTTTGTATCATGTTTTTAAAAATAATTGTATTTCACCTTTTATGTTGGATAATCCTTCATTAAAGTGTTGATTTAAATGTGACTTATTTCCCATCTTACAGTGGGTTAACTGCCTTGTTCAGGGACAGAATGACAGATTTTTACCTTGTCAGCTCGAGGATTCGATCCAGCAACCTTTTGGTTAACCACTAGGCTACCTGCTGCCCCAAATAAATGCTGGAGATCTTAAAATGTTCCTGTCTGCCTTAGGGACTCTTTTATTTTCAGGAGTTTCTTACGTTTAATTCTTTCTCTTTTCACCACAGTTTGTCATCATTCTCCTGCTGGTGTTTGTGACGGAAGTGGCTGTGGTGGTTCTTGGTTATATTTACAGATCGAAGGTGTGTAAGTGAAGTACATATTGATCAAGGTTACATTTGTGAAAATCAGATTTTGTTCAGGATACCAATTATCTGGATATGTTCCTATGTGAAACTTTTTTCCTTTAACAATATTAAAAATGTTCTAGTATGAAATGTATCTTTTATATTTAGTCTTCCCATGAATGGAGAAAGTGTTGTCTTAAGTGGTGATTCACTATAGTAGCCTAGTATTCATCAGAAATGCATTAATGAGGTTATGTGAGATTGTCCCGTTAAGCCCAGTAACCTGTTTGTTTACAGGTTGAAGATGAGGTCAATCACTCCATCCAGAAGGTGTACAATGAGTACAATGGCACCAATGCAGATGCCTCAAGCCGTGCCATTGACTACGTGCAAAGACAGGTGATAGAATGTAACTTGGGCAATTCATGTTTTGTGTAACAGTTAAGTTATTTAAACCTGTATTGAAATGATCTAGTGTTAACCATCACCATTTGTCATGCCTGCAGCTCCATTGTTGTGGAATTCACACTTACTCAGACTGGATGAACACACGCTGGTTTAATGAGTTTCAAAACAACAGTGTACCAGTGAGCTGCTGCAAACCTAATGTCAGCAACTGTACAGGCTCTCTAGCCCGTCCTGGAGACCTCTATCCAGAGGTACGAGATTGTCCAAAACATACCTGTGCTTTGCTCTCATGCATAACATTCACATTGATTCTCTTACACAATGTACTGTTTGTGTGTTTCCAGGGATGTGAAGCCCTTGTTGTGAAGAAACTAAAGGAGATAATGATGTATGTCATCTGGGCTGCACTGACGTTCGCTGCAATTCAGGTACAGAACCAATTCCATCAGCCCTCTTTCGTTCAACTAATGGATGTGTTGTTCCATCATGTGACCCCCCTGCACATCCCTATGGTATGACCCATGAAGTGATTCATTATAGAGGCTGAGTGGGCCCGGGTATGCCGTTATTATGTCAACCCCCAGCCACACTCCACCAGAGCCTCAAGGAACAGGGCCTAGAGGGGACTGTTTCGTGGGGACAGGGAAAATGCATCTAGGAATTTCTGGAAAAGGGGAAATGGCATGGCCACAAGGACATCTCAAACTAGGCTAAATGGAGCCTAAAGGAAACGTCCCCTGCCAATTTGCATTGACTTAATATATTAGTTACTTTGATTTGTTATAATGTTCATAATCAGATTCTGGAGGCAGTGGGAAATTGAGTGGATTAAGACGGCATGTCATTTGTTGGATTTACCCCTTTTCATTCTGTTCATTTGACTACGAGGGGGCTGCTTTTAAAGTGCTGTCATTCATTATTTCAGTAAAAATCTATCAAATGTATTTTCTGAAGCCCTTTTTACATCAGTTGTCCCAAAGTGCAATACAGATACCCAGCTTAACCCCAGGACAGCAAATGGTTATAGTCTACATTTAAATAGCAGTTTATCAATGTACTGTAGTTGCATCCTTTTATAATATTACCTCTGCATTTCATCAACATTAGATTTTATATTATTTTATGGGCTAATGAGTGTGTGGATGTGCATTTTCTGGTTTGCAGTAATCCTAGAGGCTTTTCACCCAGAGGCTTCCCTGTTTGCTGCTGATGTAGTAGCTTTGTGTCCTTGCTCAGCCTTTCCTGGGAGAGTAGTTGGCTTAGTGCCCAGGTCAGAGGCTGACAGGTGACATCCTCAGGAACAGATGGATGGAAGACATGGATGACACTACACTTCAACCCCTGGTGTTTTCCTTTCCTAGGTATTTGGGATGCTGAGTGCCTGTGTGGTGCTGTGCCGTAGGAGCCGTGACCCTGCCTACGAGCTTCTCATGACAGGGGGAAACTACGCATAAGGAACACACACACCTAGGTTCGTGGCTTTGTCAGTGGAGGGATGGTTCACTGGCTTGCCCAAGCTCAGGTCTCCTCTGCTGTAAATTGAAAAGCTCCTCACATGGTGGCTCATACTCCACAATGGTGATGGGTTAAGTGGTAAAAAAAAACAGTTTATTTACATGCTATGTAAGTTGGTATTTTGTTACTTTTTTTCAAAAAGCCACAAGCCAAATTCTTAAATGGTGATTAAACAAGTTTTTTTTTGTTATTTGTTGCTCTGATATGTGACAAATTATATTTGCTGCACTTAAGTTTTACCTGTGTACCTCAAACAACAAGGATGAGGCCCCTGTGAATGATAAACCTACTGTATGGAATATGTGGACTGAATACTTTACTCATATCAGTTTGCAATATGTGTATGGTTTTGGAATATTTTATAAATATTTGCATCAAGTAGCTGAGTTGAACATTTCCTGTGTGTGAGGTTGCCTTGTGCTACTGCTTTGTTTGGCCCAGACCTCACCCTTCACCAGCACCATTCTGTTTCTAATGAGAAGCAGTTGAACTATAGACGGTATACAAGTCAATGGCACTGCGTCGGCCCACCAGGAATGGGCAGTAACCAAAGTGCAGTCAATTAACTGATTTGCTTTGCAAGAATGTGGGCATTTGATTAATCCACATGCACTGTTACTAAAATGTTCTGTTGTAATTTCTGTGTGGCGTTGAGCACACTCGTGGTATGTAGGCCTAGTTATAAAATTAGATTTTTAAGAAATGTAGTCATGTAGAGAAAAAGAAACCAGAGATGGGGGGACTTTAACAAGGAAATAAACTGTATTCCAGCCAGAAGACTTTGTAGTTTCATTTATTTCTATATTTCACACAAATATGCTCACTTTTCTCTGCACACAACCAAGACTGTAGCCATGGCTCTCTTGTGTGGACATTAGAGCTGTATGGTTTTCTCCAGACAAAGCACCCTGATGTTCATACACTAATTGTCTGAGAGCTGTTGTCATTGGCAGAGCCAGTGAGTCACATCCTAAACCACTTTTGTGGAAATATCTTTCCCAGGGGGAGGGAGAGCTGGCTTTAAGTGATTCATGTAGCCATGCTTTTGGTTAAGCACAGAGTCCGATGATTGGGCATGTCTTAATCTTGTTATTGGGACAAGCCTTGTCATTAGATCATTTAAATTGGGCATCAGGGTGCCATAGGCCGGTTCTACCTTGTCTGTATTAAAGCTACAAATGTCTAGCTACTTGCAAAGTTTCTCTCTTATGCGTTAGCTAACAGTTAAACAGTAATTGTATTTGTACATTGGGACTTTGAGGCAGGCTCTTAGTGACCAGATGCCTTTGAACTGCTCCCAAGTGGCGCAGTGGTCTCAGGCATTGCATCTCAGTGCAAGAGACTCTACTACAGTCCCTGGTTCAAATCCAGGCTGTATCACATCCAGCTGTGATTGGGAGTTCCTTAGGGTGGTGCACAATTGGCCCCGCGTCGTCCGGGGTAGGCCGCCATTGTAAATAAGTATTTGTTAACATTTTTTAAACTAGTTGGATCAGTCTGCACTGTAATGTGATTTGTCTTGAGTCACAAATGGACAGCTGCTTGTGGGGTTTCCAAGTGAGTATTGGATTTACTTGCAATGAAGCCTGTAAAGTTTTACATTTTGTATTTGTATTACTGAAAACAGAGTCAAATAGCCTGGCTGACCTATGCGAAAACTGACAACCTCATTTGCTAGTCCACTTTATGCAATATAGCTGGTAAGAAATATTTTATGTAAACACTTTCAAAGCTAGAGTCCTTCATAAATACATTTACAACTGTCAGTCGAATAGTATTCTTAAGGAAAGGGGGATTAGAAGTATCACCCTAAATTCATCTAAGCCATTGTATTTTTCTGCCAATTCTAGCATGTGGACAGTATATCCCACTTAATTGCTCAAACACACAAGTAATATTCAATACTAAAGAATATAAATAGCTCTGTGACTACAATGTGCGAGTGCACTTTGCAGCTGTCCTCGCTACAGTATGATTCCTAAACAACACACGGGTCGTTCCTTGAATAGAGTACATTTTGTGTAGTCTAATGTGGTCAACTATTCATTTCACATTCTGCCATAAAGGCACATGTTCCACTTCACAAATAATAACATATTGAAAGTGCCCATGAAGTGTCATTAAGTAACTGGGTTGACCGTAATAGGGTTGAGGTTTTCATCTTAAAGCTGCAATATGTAACTTTTTTTAGGGACCTGACCAGATTTGCAAAGAAATGTGAGTTATAGATCTGTCATTCTTTATTGAAAGCAAGTCTAAGAAACAGTAGATATGTTCTATGTGTGCTGTTCTATGCTTCCCAATCTTACATTTTGTTTTTGCATTTATTTACTTTAGTTTTTGTATACCAGCTTCAAACAGCTGAAAATACAAATGTTTGATTATGGAAAATATATTTCATAGCAGTTTAGATGGTACAACGATTCTTTACACTATACTTGCTTGTTTTGTCACAAATACTGAAATTGGGCTAACTGAATTAGAATTTGAGCAACCAAGAATTGGCAGAGCCATTTCTGCATAGTGCATCTTTAAATCAGCCATAAATCCCATTGTGACATGTGGAATTGAAGCTTGTTGTGTGCAGCAATGAGGGGCAATTGAAGCTTGTAAAACATTCCTAATTATTAAAACATTCCTAGCCTATCTAGGGGTAACGGGGTTGACGTGTTATGCTTGACATGCTCAGTTTTTACCAGAAAATTTCAAAAAATAGAAACTGCTCACCTGCTTTTACACTATGTTTTGACTATTGTAAACTCAGCAAAAAAAGAAACACTCCTTTTTCAGGACCCTGTCTTTCAAAGATAATTCGTAAAAATCCAAATAACTTCACAGATCTTCATTCTAAAGGGTTTAAACACTATTTCCCATGCATGTTCAATGAACCATAAACAATGAATGAACATGCACCTGAGGAACGGTCATTAAGACACTAACAGATTACTGACGGTAGGCAATTAATTAAGGTCACAGTTATGAAAACTTCAGATGTGGCCAGGGTAATAAATTGCATTGTCCGTACTGTGAGACGCCTAAAACAGCGCTACAGGGAGACAGGATGGACAGCTGACCGTCCTCGCAGTGGCAGACCATGTGTAACAACACCTGCACAGGATCGGTACATCCGAACATTACACCTGTGGGACAGGAACAGGATGGCGGCAACAACTGCCCGAGTTACACCAGGAACGCACATTCCCTCCATCAGTACTCAGACTGTCTGCAATAGGCTGAGAGAGGCTGGACTGAGGGCTTGTAGGTCTGTTGTAAGGCATGTCCTCAACAGACATCACAGGCAACAATGTCACCTATGGGCACAAACCCATCGTTGCTGGACCAGACAGGACTGGCAAAAAGTGCTCTTCACTGACGAGTTGCAGTTTTGTCTCACCAGGGGTGATGGTCGGATTTGCGTTTATCGTCGAAGGAATAAGCGTTAAACCGAGGCCTGTACTCTGGAGTGGGATCGATTTGGAGGTGGAGGGTCCGTCATGGTCTGGGGTGTTGTGTCACAGCATCATCGGACTGAGCTTGTCATTGCAGGCAATCTCAACATTGTGTGTTACAGGGAAGACATCCTCCTCCCTCGTGGTACCCTTCCTGCAGGCTCATCCTGACATGACCCCCCAGCATGACAATGCCACCAGCCATATTGCTTGTTCTGTGTGCGATTTCCTGCAAGACAGGAATGTCAGTGTTCTGCCATGGCCAGCGAAGAGCTCGGATCTCAATCCCATTGAGCACGTCTGGGACCTGTTGGATCGGAAATATCTGGAAACTTGCAGGTGCCTTGGAAGAATGTGGCAAGAACTGGCAAATCTGGTGCAGTGCATGAGGAGGATATGCACTGCAGTACTTAATGCAGCTGGTGGCCACACCAGATACAGACTGTTACTTTTGATTTTGACCCCCCCTTTGTTCAGGGACACATTATTCAATTGATATTATTCAAATATCTGTGGAACTTTTTCAATTTATGTCTCAGTTGTTGAATCTTGTTATGTTCACACAAATATTTACATGTTAAGTTTGCTGAAAATAAACGCAGTTGACAGTGAGAGGATGTTTCTTTTTTTGCTGAGTTTATGTTCAATGTTTCTTTTGATTTTTTTTTAAAAAAGGCAATAGTTTCATGGTCCATTTTAAATGAGAGCTCAGTTCATGTAACAGGGTTGACCTTAAAATCAGGGACAAATCACATTAAATAAATAATCATCTTCAGAAATGACTGTCAAAGTAACAAAATAACTAGGTTTTTAACAACGATGGTGAAATTGTGGGGTTAAGTGGGTTAAAACCTCAGATGTAAAGTCCACTGTTTAGGGGACCTGCATGGTTCTGGTACCAGTTTCAAATGTCATTTTAGCTTATAAATGCATGTGGCCACTGTAGATCGAAATGGCTTGCATTGAGCGGTAGCCCTGATTCTCACGGACACAGGAGTATATCTTTAATGTCTGTGTCGAGTAAACTCCAACTGTGGAGTAGGATGTGAAATCTGACACCACTTGAAGCTGGGAGGACCCTCCTACCATTTCATTTGATCTTCCGACTGTCCAACTCCTTGCTGAACCCTATGTAACAGCCACTGACTAATGGGGCTTTAAAGACAACTGGGAACTCTAAGAAAAAAAAGGTCAAATCACGTCGGTGATCTTCAGGTCGGAAAGTCTGAGCTCTAGAAAGATGCTTGAGTTTCCGACTTGGAATTCCGAGTGTTCAAAACTATTTTTCCCTGTTGGAGCTTTTTTTTTTCCAGAGTTCCCAGTTCTATTGAACTTACTAAAGTCATATATTTCTGAGCAAAAGCACATGCCGGCAATCCTTACATCTGTAGCAAAGGCAGTACAGTAGACGGGCTAAGGCTGCTTCTCCAATAGAAATCCCTGATCATGTCATGTCATGTTGACGTTGGCTAGCTAAGCTCATGCGTAGAAACATATCATCGGGTCTAACTGGCGTCTCATGCCGAACTGCGCATGTGTAGGCCATCAACTCAAATGCACTCCTTCAATATAAAGTATTTTTTGACGAAAATGAAAACCTATCAGTTGGTCACTTTCACGAGGTTCAACTACTTAAGACATTGGCTCGAATCTAGGTTGTGCCTTTAGATTTTGAGAAAATTAACAACTAAGGAGGAATATTCACTCAAACCCCTAAACCCGGCCTGGTCTGTTTCACAAGCGTTCTTGGAAGTCTCACAATGTTGCTCCTCTGGGTTTAGAAACTGTGTCGGTAGAGCATCAGGAGAGGGTGGTTTTGTCACTCTAGCACAGGGTTGGGCAACTTTGATGGGGGTGGGGGCCACAAAAAATCTGAACTCATGAGGGGCCGCAAAACATTTTAGTGACCCCCCTCTTGACAGCGGAGAGACCATTTTTTTTGTTGTTGTTGCAATTCTGCACATTTTACCATGGGCCGTAGAGAAAATGTTGCCATTTTAGGCACGTTTGCTGCAAGAGGCAGAGAAGAAAAAGTGCAGTTTTTAATATGATATCTGTTTGAGAATGACTGACAAAATCAATGTGGGAGCCCCGGTCGGTAATTCGACCATGATTAGGGCTACTACAGGTTTAGATAGCTAGCTGCTAAACTAATTTACCAATCTAAAAATGTTTAGCTGAGATGGGCTAATTGAGTGACTACATTGCAGAATAATAGTGAATAGATCAAAACTATGAAATAACACACATAGAATTATGTAGTAACCAAAAAACTGTTAACAAATCAAAATATATTTTAGATTCTTCAAAGTAGCCACCCTTTGCCTTGATGACAGCTTTGAACACACTTGGCATTCTCTAAACAGTTTCACCTGGAATGCTTTTCCAATAGTCTTGAAGGAGTTCCAACATATGCTGAGCACTTGTTTGCTGCTTGTCCTTCACTCTGCGGGCCAACTCATCCCAAACCATCTCAAATGGGTTGATGCAGCACTCCATCACTCTCCTTCTTGGTCAAATAGTCCTTGAACAGCCTGGAGGTGTGTTGGGTCATTGTCCTGTTGAAAAATAAATTATAGTCCCACTAAGCGCAAATCAGATGGGATGGCGTATCGCTGCAGAATACTTTGGTAGCCATGCTGGTTAAGTGTGCCTTGAATTCTTAATAAATCGAATACAGTGTCACCAGCAAAGATCCCCCACACCATCACACCACCTCCTCCATGCTTCATGGTGGGAACCACACATGCGGAGATCATCCGTTCACTCACTCTGTGTCTCACAAAGACATGGCGGTTGGAACCAAAAATCTCCAATTTGGACTCATCAGACAGAAGGACAGATTTCCACCGGTCTAATGTCCATTGCTCGTGTTCCTTGGCCCAAGCAAGTCTCTTCTTCTTATTGGTGTCCTTTAGTAGTGGTTTCTTTGCAGCAATTCAACCATGATGGCCTGATTCACGCAGTCTCCACTGAACAGTTGATGTTGAGATGTGTCTGTTACTTGAAATCTGTGAAGCATTTATTCGGGCTGCAATTTCTGAGGCTGGTAATTGTAATGAATTTATCCTCTGCAGCAGAGGTAACTCTGGGTCTTCCTTTCCTGTGGCGGTCCTCATGAAAGCCAGTTTCATCATAGTGCTTGATGGTTTTTGTGACAGCGCTTGAAGAAACTTTCAAAGTTTTTGAATTTTCCATATTGACTGACCTTCATGTCTTAAAGTAATGATGGACTGTAATTTCTCTTAGATTATTTGAGCTGTTCTTGCCATAATATGGATTTGGGCTTTTACCAAAGAGGGATATCTTCTGTATACCACCCCTACCTTGTCACTACACAACTGATTGGCTCAAATGCATTAAGAAAAAAATTAATTCCACAAATCAACTTTTAACAAGGTACACCTGTTAATTGAAAAGCATTCCAGGTGAATACCTCATGAAGCTAGTTAAGAGAATGCCAAGAGTGCGCAAAGCTGTCATCAAGGCAACAGGTGGCTACTTGAAGAATTTCAAATTTTAAATATATTTTGATTTAACACTTTCTTGGTTACTGCATGATTCAATACGTGTTATTTAATAGTTTTGATGGTTTCACTATTATTCTACAATGTAGAAAATAGTAAAAATAAAGAAAAACCCTTGAATGAGTACTGTACAGTTGGGCAAAAAAGGATTTAGTCAGCCACCAATTGTGCAAGTTCTCCTACTTAAAAAGTTGAGAGAGGCCTGTAATTTTCATCATAGGTACACTTCAACTATGACAGACAAAATGAGAAAAGAAAATCCAGAAAATCACATTGTAGGATTTTTTATGAATTTATTTGCAAATTATGGTGGAAAATAAGTATTTGGTCACCTACAAACAAGCAAGATTTCTGGCTCTCACAGACCTGTAACTTCTTCTTTAAGAGGCTCCTCTGTCCTCCACTCGTTACCTGTATTAATGGCACCTATTTGAACTTGTTATCAGTATAAAAGACACCTGTCCACAACCTCAAACAGTCACACTCCAAACTCCACTATGGCCAAGACCAAAGAGCTGTCAAAGGACACCAGAAACAAAATTGTAGACCTGCACCAGGCTGGGAAGACTGAATCTGCAATAGGTAAGCAGCTTGGTTTGAAGAAATCAACTGTGGGAGCAATTATTAGGAAATGGAAGACATAAAAGACCACTGAGATTCTCCCTCGATCTGGGGCTCCACGCAAGATCTCACCCCGTGGGGTCAAAATGATCACAAGAACGGTGAGCAAAATTCCCAGAACCACACGGGGAGACCTAGTGAATGACCTGCAGAGAGCTGTGACCAAAGTAACAAAGCCTACCATCAGTAACACACTACGCCACCAGGGACTCAAATCCTGCAGTGCCAGACGTGTCCCCCTACTTAAGCCAGTACATGTCCAGGCCCGTCTGAAGTTTGCTAGCGAGCATTTGGATGATCCAGAAGAAGATTAGGAGAACGTCATATGGTCAGATGAAACCAAAATATAACTTTTTGGTAAAAACTCAACTCGTCGTGTTTGGAGGACAAAGAATGCTGAGTTGCATCCAAAGGACACCATACCTACTGTGAAGCACGGGGGTGGAAACATCATGCTTTGGGGCTGTTTTTCTGCAAAGGGACCAGGACGACTGATCCGTGTAAAGGAAAGAATGAATGGGGCCATGTTTCGTGAGATTTTGAGTGAAAACCTCCTTCCATCAGCAAGGGCATTGAAGATGAAACATGGCTGGGTCTTTCAGCATGACAGTGATCCCAAACACACCGCCCGGGCAACGAAGGAGTGGCTTCGTAAGAAGCATTTCAAGGTCCTGGAGTGGCCTAGCCAGTCTCCAGATCTTAACCCCATAGAAAATCTTTGGAGGGAGTTTAAAGTCCGTGTTGCCCAGCAACAGCCCCAAAACATCACTGCTCTAGAGGAGATCTGCATGGAGGAATGGGCCAAAATACCAGCAACAGTGTGTGAAAACCTTGTGAAGACTTACAGAAAACGTTTGACCTCTGTCATTGCCAACAAAGGGTATATAACAAAGTATTGAGATAAACTTTTGTTATTGACCAAATACTTATTTTCCACCATAATTTGCAAATAAATTCATAAAAAATCCTACAATGTGATTTTCTGGATTCATTTTTCTCATTTTGTCTGTCATAGTCGAAGTGTACCTATGATGAAAATTACAGGCCTCTCTCATCTTTTTTAGTGGGAGAACTTGCACAATTGGTGGCTGACTAAATACTTTTTTGCCCCACTGGGTATATATCTTGTTTTTGAGATATTGATCCGAGGGCCATTAAAAGGGCGACCATCCCTGCTCTAGTGCATTCACAGATTGATTAAAAGCCAACTTGATCAAAGTAATGTAAAATAATGAATAGATGTGTAATGTTCACAGTGGTGGGGGCAGACATTTTGATCATGAAAATAACTTTCAGAAAATATGCATATTTTCTCAATCACTAAACATACCAATATGTATTTTACAGTTAGTTATAAGGTGAAATCTTAGTCATTTTATTATTTTATTATACTATATTTAGAAAGCATATAAGTCATTTCAAGCTGTATTCATACAGTTTTGTTGAAGAAGAAATATTTCATGTTTTCATATTTTTATCATATTTGTACTGTGTACTTGAGTTTGTGTCCTCAAAACTGTCTACACCTTAGCAATTTATAATTATTTTTTACCAGAAAGGTGAGATTTAAACCTTTTTTGGAGTATGCAGAATTACAAGTTATTGTTTATGTCCCTCTTATGATAAATAATTACTTTTGAGGATTACATAGATTACACTTTATTTATATTTATATAGATTATGTTTAGTTACATTTTACTGGTTCAAATCTTGTCGTGGAAATTACCACCAGGGAGTCATAGTCAAACTCAAATGAATCATTCTTTATTATCAGCAAGTTGGAGAGGTTCCAACAAACTTAATGCACCATAGTACACATCTGTCAGGAGCTCTGCCGGGGCAGTCCTATTAGTTCTCTTATATACGGCTATACAAAAAACCTACATAGGCATGGTTCATAGGGTTGGTTCCTGCATGTGACTGGCACCGTCTCCTACCTACATTTATAGAACATATTCTGGGCGTTCTGACAGAAAGTCTGAAGAGGGGGACCATCTCCCCCTCATATCTCTAACCTGCACCTATAGGAACCAATGATTGTATGAGACAAGATGTACAATTAAAGGCTATCGCTTCAGACAAAAAAACATTCTGTATACTCCCTCCTCTTATCACTCTCTGATAATTATTATTACATTTTATTCATTTGGTTATTGCTTAAAATATCAAAATACATCATTATAAGTAAACAAAATGAAAGCATAAATACCACAGACACTTTCAAACCCTTCATTCTGGGTTGTACACTCCAACTAGTAACTGATCCTTATTCCATACCCCTTACTTGTAAAACCATTGCAGTAGAATGTTTTAACTAAAGACCTTCATTTCATACAGTTACACATATGCTTGATTACACAATTTAATTTATGGATTCTGGACTGACTTTGTCTTCTTCCTTCATGTTCCTAAGAGAGTGACTAGAACTATTGATAAATTATCCAAACCAAATTTAAAATAACAGTCCCTACTGCGTCGCGTTGAGTCTATCACTTGAATTTAAGACCCTCAACTTAGTACACACTGGCAGAATGTACATTTACAGACAGGGAAATAAATATACAGCATGTACTACTAACATTGACATACATTATATTCATCTTATATTTCTAGCATTACATTTTCTCATCACGGCCCCCATTTGTCCCTGTGTTAATGACAAGTCAGTATCTCAATACAATTTTTGTATAAATTACTATACATTTTGCAGTGTGCAGACCTCCAGAATCAACCTGATACTCCAAATAAAACTTTTTGGACAAGCATAAATCAATTACAGGCACACTTGACCATCCCCATCCTTCCCGGCACTCATTCTTCTGGTGTTTCTTCATTTTCTCCTTCAAATAGTGTTTCAGTTTGTCTTCTCAATGGCACATGTTCAAAGTGGATGGCCCTTGATAATGTCCCGATTCTAATATCTGGGAATAATCCGATTTTTCCCAAGCAGACAAATCGCTCACCTTTAGCCGCCACCAGCATCCTTTACGGTGCATTAAGTCCTGTCCATTTTCCAACTAGTACACCAGCAGCAGGAGAGAAGTTTGGACGGGATCTCTCCATACACACTCCACGTGGACTCATGCTGCCCTCCTGAGAGAAAAGGCAGTTGATAGCTTCGACTAGATGCTGTGTACAGGTTGCTGGCTCGGACTCAGGTAGAAGTGGTGAAGGACAGGGCCATAGTTAATGCCATTGTCGCCATTAATTCAGCAGGTTAGAGGGGGTGAGGCTCACACTGTTCTCGGTCGAATTAACCCTTCCATGCATCTAGAAACCATCTATGGTCACATTCACCATAACACCGAGAGAGGACAAACTATTTACTGTATGACAAATTATTACTACTACCATTATTCTTAATACAAATTTCAAAGACAAAATCTCAAAGAGAATAACAACACACTGTTGAAACCAAATTGGCTTATGCTCCCTTATCACATTGGTGACCTCACCGCAGAGGGGCACTTCATTTAATGTAACAGCCCAGCTAACAAAAAACGTTCCCACAACTTTGGAGAACATTCCCTTAAGAGTCTCAGCAGACCATTAACTAATGTTTTCATAGGAATGTTCCCGTATGTGAACTTACCCAGAATGTGGTTACCGTGTTCTCAGAATTTAAGATATGTTCTAGACAAGCTTCATGGGAATGTTGTAAGAACATTCAATCAATCAAATTTATTTAGAAAGCCCTTTTTACATCAGCCAATGTCACAAAGTGCTGTACAGAAACCCAGCCTAAAACCCCAAACAGCAAGCAATGCAGATGTAGAAGCACGATGGCTAGTAAAAACTCCCTAGAAAGGCCAGAACCTAGGAAGAAACCTAGAGAGGAACCAGGCTCTGAGGGGTGGCCAGTCCTCTTCTGGCTGTGCCAGGTGGAGATTATAACAGAACATGGCCAAGATGTTCATAGATGACCAGCAGAGTCGGATAATAATAATCACAGTGGTTGTCGAGAGTGCAACAGGTCAGCACCTCAGGAGTAAATGTCAGTTGGCTTTTCATAGCCGATCATTCAGAGTTAGAGACAGCAGGTGCAGTAGAGAGAGAGTCCAAAACAGCAGGTCCGGGACAAGGTAGCCCGTGCAGTGAACAGGTCTGGGTTCCATAGCCGCAGGCAGAACAGTTGAAACTGGAGCAGCAGCATGACAGGGTGGACTGGGGACAGCAAGGAGTCATCAGGCCAGGTAGTCCTGAGGCATGGTCCTAGGGCTCAGGTCCTCTGAGAGAAGAGAGAGAGAATTAGAGGGAGCATACTTAAATTCACACAGGACACCGGATAAGACATGAGAAATGCTCCAGATATAACAGACTGACCCTAGCCCCCCGACACATAAACTATTGCAGCATAAATACTGGAGGCTGAGACAGGAGGGGTCGGGAGACAATGTGGTCCTGTCCGACGATACCCCTGGACAGGGCCTAACAGGCAGGATATAACCCCACCCACTTTGCCAAGGCACAGCCCCCACACCACTAGAGGGATATCTTCAACCATCAACCTACTGCCCTGAGATAAGTCCGAGTACAGCCCACGAAGACCTTCCCCACGGCACAAACCCGATGGGGGCGCCAACCCGGACAGGAAGATCACGTCTGTGACTCAACCCACTCAAGTGATGCACACCTCCCAGGGACGGCATGGAAAAGCACCAGTAAGCCTGTGACTCAGCCCACGGGATATGTTTAGAGGCAGAGAATCCCAGTGGAGAGAGGGGAACCGGCCAGGCAGAGACAGCAAGGGCGGTTCGTCGCTCCAGTGCCTTTCCGTTCACCTTCACACCCCTGGGCCAGACTACACTCAATCATAGGACCCACTGAAGAGATGAGTCTTCAATAAAGACTTAAAGGTCGAGACGGAGTCTGCGTCTCTCACATGGGTAGACAGACCATTCCATAAAAATGTAGCTCTGTAGGAGAAAGCCCTGCCTCCAACAGTTTGCTTAGAAATTCTAGGGACAGTAAGGAGGCCTGCGTCTTGTGACCGTAGGTTACCTGTAGGTATGTACGGCAGGACCAAATCGGAAAAAGATAGGTAGGAGCATGCCCATCTTATGCTTTGTAGGTTAGCAGTAAAACCTTAAAATCAGCCCTAGCCTTAACAGAAAGCCAGTGTAGAGAGGCTAGCACTGGAGTAATATTATACAATTTTTGGTTCTAATCAAGATTCTAGCAGCCGTATTTAGCACTAACTGAAGTTTATTTAGTGCTTTATCTGGGTAGCCATAAAGTAGAGCATTACAGTAGTCTAATCTAGAAGTCACAAAAGCATAGATGAATTTTTCTGCATTTCTGATTTTTGCAATGTTACAAAGATGGAAAAAAGCTGTCCTTGAAATATGCTTGATTAGTTCGTCAAAAGAGAGATCAGGGTACATAGTAACGCCAAGGTTTTATTTGAGAAGACTGTACAACCATCAAGATTAATTGTCAGATCCAACAGAAGATCTCTTTGTTTCTTGGGACCTAGAACTAACATCTCTGTTTTGTCAGAGTTTAAAAGTAAACAATTTGCCGCCATCCACTTCTTTATGCCTGAAACACAGGCTTCCAGGGAGGGCAATTTTGGGGCTTCACCATGTTTCATCGAAATGTACAGCTGAGTATCGTCAGCATAGCAGTGAAAGTTAACATTATGTTTCCGAATGACATCACCAAGAGATAAAATATATAGTGAAAACAACAGTGGTCCTAAAACGGAACCTTGAGGAACACCGAAATGTACAGTTGATTTCTCAGAAGACAAACCATCCACAGAGACAAACTGATATCTTTCCGACAGATAAGATATAAACCAGGCCAGAACTTGTCCATGTAGACCAATTTGGATTTCCAATCTCTCCAAAAGACTGTGGTGATCGATGGTATCAAAAGCAGCACTAAGGTTTAGGAGCACGAGGACAGATGGGGAGCTTTGGTCTGATGCCATTAAAAGGTAATTTACCACCTTCACGAGTGCATTTCTTATACATTGTTTGTCTTCAGGAAGGCAGTGAGTTGATACACAATTGTTCTTGCAACATTCCCATGAAACGTATCTAGAACATTAATATCTTATGTTCTGAGAACATGGCAACCATGTTCTGTGTATGTTTGGTGGGACGTTGATGGAATATTCTCTAACCCACAGAAAACTGGACACATGAATGTTCTTGCAACGTTCTCATGAAACGTGTCTAGAACATTACCATTGTATATTTTTAGAATGTGGCAACCAGGTTCTGGGTATATTCTGTTTGACTATAAGGGAATGTTATAACTAACGCCAAAACATGCTAAAAAGGTTCTCTGAAGGTTTATGCCAACATAGATAGAATGTTCCCTTAACTAACGGAAAACTGGACACAAACATTAGGGGAACATTACGGGTAACATTACAAAAACATCCTCTCTCTATAATTGTTTGCTGGGAGGCTTTTAAAGTTCTATATTCTTGCACAATTTCTACAATTTCTATATCATAGGGAAGCAAAATGTACTCTATTTGTGTAACAACTCACAAACCGTTGTGCTTGTAGACTCGAAAGGAAAGTAAAACAGGTAAGTACACATCTTTCCATCTTGACAATACATAAGTGAATAATCTCCATCATTAGATAAAACCATGGTCTCAGGTCAGTGACGTCACTCAACAACGCATATAGCCAAGACTGAGCTAACATTATCAGCCCTGTAAGGCTTAGAGAAAATGGTCAAACTAAGACATGTGGGGGTGTGCTATGTGCCCTATATATAGCCTTACTACTTGTGCCAAGGATAGTTCATTCTTTGGCCAGATAGGACCCAGGGACCAGTCCTGAATTGCCGTTTCTCTCCACAGTCCACCAGCCATCCATATCTTGTTCAATGACCACAACCGTCTCCCCTGCAAACATGGACAGCTCGTCCTCACCCTAGAAATGGACAAGGCCGGGTTAGGCAAGTTGTGGTTCAAATGTTACATAAACGTGAATCCACTCATTCTTAGTGTTGGCCTATATGTTGAATGCAGCATATAGAGTGTCAGAGTATTCTGACCTGAGCAGCATAGTCATACATAGCCTGGTACTCCTCTCTGCTCTCTGAGATGGTTGGCTGCACTTGCTGAAATCCAGGAATGGAGGCGTACACTCCATCTGATGTGTTGGCTAAGGATTACACAGAGGCAAGCAGATTAATATTTTTTTTGGTCAAGCCACTTGCAGTTTGAAACCTCATTACTACCTCTATTAACTGAACTAAAAGAGTAAGCCCATGTGATGTCGTGTCAGACCCTGCTTAATATTGCTGAAACAGATACTTTTATGCGAAGGGACAGTCACCCTTAGCGGCGGTGGCAGAAAGACGACGTTTCTGTTTTTCAGGGATATGGTATTTTTAACCTAACCTCCGTTTCCCCTGAAAAACAGAAGTGGGAACTCCGCTCAGGCGTCATTCTAGGCCTGCTACGTTAGGTTAAGGGACAGTTGACCTGCAATCAGATGGATGTTTGTGCCCCCTGGTCGTCAAGTAAATAGATTGAAAACCTGCATGAAAAAGTTATGGGCTACTACTGTTTCCAAATTATGAGTGGAACAAGACTTTCCCCTTTTAGATAAACACAATGCATTGTTAAGAGGGAACATAGAAAAAAACATACATCACAATCATCTTCGTCTCTGTTTTTACCTGATAAGTAACAATGTAATGAGAGTGGAAAAACATTATATCCCTGATCCTGTCCACAAAATGGTTTCTATTGACAGTCCTACACAAAATGAAAAGTACCACAATTACTGTATTTACACTGAACAAAAATATAAACATAACAACATGCAACAATGTCAAAGATTTTACTGAGTTACAGTTCATATAAGGAAATCAGTCCATTGAAATAGATTCATTAGGCCCTACCTTATGGATTTCACATTACTGGGAATACAGATATGCATCTGTTGGTCACATATGCCTTAAAAAAATGGTAAGGGCGTGGATTAGAAAACCAGTCAGTATCTGGTGTGAACACCATTTGCCTCCTGCAGCGCAACACTACTCCTTCGCATAGAGTTGATCAGGCTGTTGATTGTGGCCTGGGGCCTTGTCCCACTCCTCTTCAATGGCTGTGCGAAGTTGCTGGATATCGGCGGAATTGGAATGTTGATCCAGAGCATCCCAAACATGCTCAATGGGTGACATGATTGGTGAGTATGCAAGCCATGGAAGAACTGGGATATTTTCAGCTTCCAGGAATTGTGTACAGATCTGAAACATGAGGTGATGGCAGCGGATGAATGGCACGACAATATGCCTCAGGATCTTGTCCGGTATATCTCTGCATTCAAATTGCCATTGATAAAATGCAATTGTGTTTGTTGTCCGTAGCTTAAGCCTGCCCATACCATGACCACATGGACACCATAGGGCACTCTGTTCACAACGTTGACATCAGCAAACTGCTCGTCCATACGACGCCATACACGTTGTCTGCCATCTGCCCGGTACAGTTGAAACCGTGATTCATCCGTGAAGAGCACAATTATCCAGCGTGCCAGTGGCCATCGAAGGTGAGCATTTGTCCACTGAAGTCGGTTATGATACCGAACTGCAGTTAAGTCAAGGCCCTGGTGAGGACGACGAGCACGCAGATAAGCTTCCCTGAAATGGTTTCTGACAGTTTGTGCAGAAATTCTTCGGTTGTGCAAACCCACAGTTTCATCAGCTGTCTGAGTGGCTGGTCTCAGACGATCCCGCAGTTGAAGAAGCCAGATGTGTAGGTCCTGGGTTGGCGTGGTTACACATGGTCTGCAGTTGTGATGCCGGTTGGGTGCCAAATTCTCCAAAACATCGTTGGAGATGGCTTATGGTAGAGAAATTAACATTACACTTTCTGGGAACAGCTCTGGTGGACATTCCTGCAGTCAGCATGCCAATTGCACACTCCCTCAAAACTTGAGACATCTATGGCATTGTGTTGTGTGACAAAACGGCACAATATAAAGTTGACCTTTTATTTTACCCAGCACAAGGTGCACCTGTGTAATGATCATGCTGTTTAATCAGCTTTTTGATATGCCGCACCTGTCAAGTGTATGGATTATCTTGGCAAAGGAGAAATGCTCACTGACAGGGATGTAAACAAATTTGTGCGAAGTAAAGTGAAATAAGCTTTTTGTGCGTATGGAACATTTCTGGGATCTTTTATTTCAGCTCATGAAACATGGGACCAACATTTCACATGTTACATTTATATTTTTGTTCAGTGTTGTTACAGTAATTTTAGCAGCATACATACCAGTAGGTGGTGCTAGTGGCTGTGAACTTTCATTGACGTTTGTTTTAGAGCCAGTCGATGAGTTCCCTTGCAGAAGGTTTGAAAACCTAAAAGTAATTCAACAGAACTTGTTTTGTTTCACATTGTAAAGATGTTGTTTTTCTGGTTACATTACTTCAAATATGCATTCTTGTAGTGCAACAACATAATAAAATAAAAAATGTCTCTAACCTCTTCATAACTCCTCCTACAAAGCAGGCACTGCCATTGCTGTCTGTCGAGGGCTCTCTCTCATAATAGTTCTCAAACACAATGGGAGCTGGGAAGAAACCACAGGCATTCAGCAAAGCAAACTCACCAAAGGCCTAAGTATCACAGAAAGGTGGGTGTACTGCAAAGTGTAAACACAGGGGGAACACATTATTTCTCCATGTGGCCACATACAGTGCCTTGCAAAAGTATTCAGACCCCTTGGATTTCTTCACATTTGATTGCGTTACAAAGTGGGATTAAAATGTATTTAATTGTACTTTTTTGTGAACAATCTACACAAAACGGTCTTTTTATATATTTGAAAATAAAAAATTCATGACTAAAATAGTCATTGCATAAGTATTCAGCCCCTTTATTTAGGCAAGCCTAAATGAGTTCAGAATTTCACATTTGGCTCAGCAGCACGAAATAAGTTACATGGGGATCTATTTTCAGATGGCGTTAAGGCGACATGAGTGTCAAACGCATGTTAGTTTGCAATTTTGTCATGTAAAAACTGGCACACTGGCATTTTCCAGCTCTAACGCCAGGTTTGGCAATTTACCTGTCTTATATCAACTCGCTTGCCCTCAGTTAAGCACAGACAAAATCCTAGAGGAAAACCTGCTTCATACCAGAGACTGGAAGAGGAATTCCCCTTTCAGCAGGCCAATAACCTACAACACAAGGCCAAATCTACACTGGATTTGCTTACAAAGAAGACAGTGAATGTTCTTGAGTGGCCAATTTATCTACTTGAAAATATATGGCAAGTTTTGAAAATTGCTCTATAGCCATGATCCCCAACATCTTGACAGAGCTTGAAGAATTTTGAAAAGAATAATGGGCAAATATTGCACAATCCAGGTGTGCAAAACTCTTATAGACTTATCCAACAAGCCTCACAACTGTAATCGATGCCAAAGGTGTATATAACGTGTATTGACTCAGGGAGCTGAATACTTATGCAACAACTATATTTTAGTTATGTATTCATTATTATTACATATGTTTATATATTTTTTATTATTCCACTTTATTCTTCTATTCTTCCACATTACAGCGTATTTTGTGTAGATTTTTGACAATTTAATTTAAAAAAAATCTATTTTAATTTCACATTGTAACAAAATAAAATGTGAAGAATCCAAGATGTCTGAATACACACTCTATTCTCATCAATATTTGAATAAGTTGACATTTAAAAAGTTCAGAGATAATATTGAAATGTTCAGACCTGGAACATATTCATGTACACAAACCAGGAAACTGGACAGGTGGTGTACTGTACTTACCTGGTGGACTTGAGCCAGTGCTTTTCATCTCAACAAAGCAGTCATTGTCTGCGGTGATGTCACACAGTTCTAGAGTTTTCCTCACTTCTTCATAACACTGAAAGTATATTTTGGGCACTGCTTAAACACATTCAATTGGTTTTCTTTGTTATTAATTACTAATCAGCTCTACAGCCCAGTTATAATCTAGTAGTTATTTAAGCTACTATATGGTACAGTCCATACAAATTCTGTATATTGTCTTACATACTGGATTACAGTACAACATGGTAAGGGAAGACAAACTTCACCAACCTCATCATCTTTGACACATTGCATTGAGAATTGGTTACAGTGGACCCAGATGGCATTCCTCAGGATGTTGATACGATCTCCCTCCTGCTGCTGAAAGACCTGCAAACCAAATTTCCATTGTATGATTCATCTGTATTGGATGGACATCCCCTTTTTACAACAATCTGTGAACCAGCAGCTAGTCTGATAGGAAATATTTACGTCATTTAATAAATGTTTGTCTCATCGTATTGTTCAATCCAACTTGAATTCTTTCCTAGGACTAACATCAGAATATGGCTTAATGTACCTCACAAGTACTCTCGTGTGTAGTTTCCCATTCTTGACGAATCTTGTCTAGCTGATCAATATTTGACATGTATTGTTTTTCTGCAAACAAAGAAAAGGTGGTACTCAGATAATACACAGTCCTTTATGTTTCTCTCATCTCACCTTTTATTCATTTTTTATATTACAAAACATACACATACAAACGACAGTATACAGAGACACACAAACATCAACGACATCACACCTGCCCAGACCCACCTGCTCCCTCACGCCCTCCATCTCCAGCGCCCGCATCACTCTCCGCCACATGGCCGAAAACTGCACCATTTTGTTTCTCTCGGTCACCCACACACTTTCAACATTTAGATAATAAAACATTTTGACCATTCCATTGTGTTGACGGAGGATTGGTTGATTTCCAGTTTAAGTATACACGTTTTTTTCAAGATGATTGACAAGAAAAGTATCGTCCAACCCATCGGGCTTCTCACTGCATCCTCATATGCCATGTCTTTAAATATGCAGACAGACGGAATGAAAGTAATTTCACCACATTGTAATATTTCTGACTGCCAACTGTATAACTCCGCCCAAAAACTTTTGGACTTCATAGCTTTCTACACCTGCATTGCTAGCTGTTTGGGGTTTAGGCTGGGTTTCTGTACAGCACTTTGAGCTGGCGTAAGAAGGGCTTAATAAATACATTTGATTTGATTCCTAGAAGGCAAGGATTTTTGAGTCATTGTTAGTTTTACATTTAAGACATGATTGCTGTTGTGCTATAGAATTTGTGAATTTTGTCTTACGTAATAAATTCTAAACATTAATTTATACTGGATTAACCCTACATCTTTGTTAACTGTAATTTAGTTAGTTATGTGCCAACATTCCCTCCATCTTTTGCCAATAACAGTTATTTTGAAGTCTTGGTTCCAATAGTATATATTTTTTTCTAAGAGATTGTCAGTTGTGCATGTTTCCTTTAATGACTCCTATGCCGGAATAATTTTTGAAGGTTCAGTGGAGGGAACAATATCTATGGCCTTTCGAAATATCATCAGCACATTAGAAGCCAATTCCAAGATTACTTGATGAAATAGGAACTGAAGTCATTGCACAACAGTTCATTTCTGCTAAATCTCATCAATATGGCGATGAAAGGGAAACAAAACCAAGCTGTCAAATCATCCTGTGGCTTCTCAGCAATCTTGATTTCGAGGATCTTTAATTAGCCAAGTCATAGACTGCCTTTATTCGTAGTATTTAGATTTTTTTTAAATAGGAAAAGATAGGAGCTCATTAGCCTAGTATCCCATACCTGCCTCTGCTGCTGCCTCCCTGCACTGCTTAGACTTGTTGTGCACCTGCAAACGAACAGGAATGTTACTGTGACTGGCAGAAAACCATTGCATAAATGTCAGGACTAAAGAGTATGGAAATGATCTTCCAATTACATCATTGGAAATCCTTTAGTACGTCTTTAAAGAGGAACTGATAGAACATCATTTCTATTTCAACACTCAGTTGAAGAGGAAAGTTGCAGTAATCTTCATGAACAAGGGTTTTACTTAATGCCCCACACAGCAACAGTGCAGAATGCGTGTTTCTATTCACTCTATGATGAAAGTCCAACATCCTTTGCAATACACATCCTTTGTAATTATTCAAACAACTCAAAATATGTACAGACTGAACATACAGTAGTTGTCGGTCAATCTTACACAAGTACTCAGAGGGAGTACTAATTTCATACAACTTAATTGTCTATTTCGAAGCCTTGTTCCCATTGTCGGGTAAGTAGATGTGTTGTCCAGTGTGGATGGGAAGAGTAAAATGATTTACCCTCTCAGCCTGCTTGGGTGTGGTGGTAGCTACACTGATCATCCTCTCAGCAACTTGCTCGGCCTCATCCGCCTCTCTGCACCTCTGGTCATAAGTTCTCTTAGACTGGGAGGGAAAGGACACACAGAAAGGGAACCTGTTGTCTGGTTTACAATACTACACAATGTACATACCTCCAATTATTAGATATTGACAGCTATTATTATTATTTGAAACTTTACAGGAAGTTGCTGCAAGATGAGGAACAAAGTACAATTGAGAGCGAGAGATGCATGTGTAAGCAGAGAGACTAAGATAAAACAAACAAAGCAGGATTTGCTAAGCCTAGAGTTACGATGTTTCAGAGGCGCTCCCTCGGCTTGCCACAGAATTCATACATCCAATTCATACATCCACTACATGCCCTATCTGGACACCTGCTCGTCGAACATCTCATTCCATTCTGGGAAGGCTCGCAGTCTGCGAGTAAGTAGGCCTTCAAACCTGACTCAGTTACACCAGCTCTGTCAGGAGGAATGGGCCAAAATTCACCCAACTATTGTGGGACATTTGTAGAAGGCTTCCTGAAACGTTTGACCCAAGTTAAAAAATTTAAAGGCAATGCTACCAAATACTGATTGAGTGTATGTAAACTTCTGACCCACTGGGAATGTGATGAAAGAAATAAAAGCTGAAATAAATCATTCTCTACTATTATTCTGACATTTCACATTCTTCAAATAAAGTGGTGATCCTAACTGACCTATTTTTACTAGGATTGAATGTCAGGAATTGTGAAAAACTGAGTTTAAATGTATTTGGCTAAGGTGTATGTGAACTTCCGACTTCAACTGTATATACAAAAGTATCTCCAGTACATATTGTGCACTCACATTTACATTTACATTACATTTACATTTAAGTCATTTAGCAGACGCTCTTATCCAGAGCGACTTACAAATTGGTGCATTCACCTTATGACATCCAGTGGAACAGCCACTTTACAATAGTGCATCTAAATCTTTTAAGGGGGGGGGGGTGAGAATGATTACTTTATCCTATCCTAGGTATTCCTTAAAGAGGTGAGGTTTCAGGTGTCTCCGGAAGGTGGTGATTGACTCCGCTGTCCTGGCGTCATGAGGGAGTGTGTTCCACCATTGGGGAGCCAGAGCAGCGAACAGTTTTGACTGGGCTGAGCGGGAACTGTACTTCCTCAGTGGTAGGGAGGCGAGCAGGCCAGAGGTGGATGAACGCAGTGCCCTTGTTTGGGTGTAGGGCCTGATCAGAGCCTGGAGGTACTGAGGTGCCGTTCCCCTCACAGCTCCGTAGGCAAGCACCATGGTCTTGTAGCGGATGCGAGCTTCAACTGGAAGCCAGTGGAGAGAGCGGAGGAGCGGGGTGACGTGAGAGAACTTGGGAAGGTTGAACACCAGACGGGCTGCGGCATTCTGGATGAGTTGTAGGGGTTTAATGGCACAGGCAGGGAGCCCAGCCAACAGCGAGTTGCAGTAATCCAGACGGGAGATGACAAGTGCCTGGATTAGGACCTGCGCCGCTTCCTGTGTGAGGCAGGGTCGTACTCTGCGGATGTTTTTATTTTTTTATTTCACCTTTATTTAACCAGGTAGGCTAGTTGAGAACAAGTTCTCATTTGCAACTGCGACCTGGCCAAGATAAAGCATAGCAGTGTGAACAGACAACACAGAGTTACACATGGAGTAAACAATTAGCAAGTCAATAACACAGTAGAAAAAAATGGGCAGTCTATATACAATGTGTGCAAAAGGCATGAGGAGGTAGGCGAATAATACAATTTTGCAGATTAACACTGGAGTGATAAATGATCAGATGGGCATGTACAGGTAGAGATATTGGTGTGCAAAAGAGCAGAAAAGTAAATAAATAAAAACAGTATAAAAACAGTATGGGAATGAGGTAGGTGAAAAAGGGTGAGCTATTTACCAATAGACTATGTACAGCTGCAGCGATCGGTTAGCTGCTCGGATAGCTGATGTTTGAAGTTGGTGAGGGAGATAAAAGTCTCCAACTTCAGCGATTTTGCAATTCGTTCCAGTCACAGGCAGCAGAGTACTGGAACGAAAGGCGGCCAAATGAGGTGTTGGCTTTAGGGATGATCAGTGAGATACACCTGCTGGAGCGCGTGCTACGGATGGGTGTTGCCATCGTGACCAGTGAACTGAGATAAGGCGGAGCTTTACCTAGCATGGACTTGTAGATGACCTGGAGCCAGTGGGTCTGGCGACGAATATGTAGTGAGGGCCAGCCGACTAGAGCATACAAGTCGCAGTGGTGGGTGGTATAAGGTGCTTTAGTGACAAAACGGATGGCACTGTGATAGACTGCATCCAGTTTGCTGAGTAGAGTGTTGGAAGCCATTTTGTAGATGACATCGCCGAAGTCGAGGATCGGTAGGATAGTCAGTTTTACTAGGGTAAGCTTGGCAGCGTGGGTGAAGGAGGCTTTGTTGCGGAATAGAAAGCCGACTCTGGATTTGATTTTTGATTGGAGATGTTTGATGTGAGTCTGGAAGGAGAGTTTGCAGTCTAGCCAGACACCTAGGTACTTATAGATGTCCACATATTCAAGGTTGGAACCATCCAGGGTGGTGATGCTAGTCGGGCATGCGGGTGCAGGCAGCGATCGGTTGAAAAGCATGCATTTGGTTTTACTCGCGTTTAAGAGCAGTTGGAGGCCACGGAAGGAGTGCTGTATGGCATTGAAGCTCGTTTGGAGGTTGGATAGCACAGTGTCCAATGACGGGCCGAAAGTATATAGAATGGTGTCGTCTGCGTAGAGGTGGATCAGGGAATCGCCCGCAGCAAGAGCAACATCATTGATATATACAGAGAAAAGAGTCGGCCCGAGAATTGAACCCTGTGGCACCCCATAGAGACTGCCAGAGGACCGGACAGCATGCCCTCCGATTTGACACACTGAACTCTGTCTGCAAAGTAATTGGTGAACCAGGCAAGGCAGTCATCCGAAAAACCGAGGCTGTTGAGTCTGCCGATAAGAATTTGGTGATTGACAGAGTCGAAAGCCTTGGCGAGGTCGATGAAGACGGCTGCACAGTACTGTCTTTTATCGATGGCGGTTATGATATCATTTAGTACCTTGAGTGTGGCTGAGGTGCACCCGTGACCGGCTCGGAAACCAGATTGCACAGCGGAGAAGGTACGGTGGGATTCGAGATGGTCAGTGACCTGTTTGTTGACTTGGCTTTCGAAGACCTTAGATAGGCAGGGCAGGATGGATATAGGTCTATAGCAGTTTGGGTCCAGGGTGTCTCCCCCTTTGAAGAGGGGGATGACTGCGGCAGCTTTCCAATCCTTGGGGATCTCAGACGATATGAAAGAGAGGTTGAACAGGCTGGTAATAGGGGTTGCGACAATGGCGGCAGATAGTTTCAGAAATAGCGGGTCCAGATTATCAAGCCCAGCTGATTTGTACGGGTCCAGGTTTTGCAGCTCTTTCAGAACATCTGCTATCTGGATTTGGGTAAAGGAGAACCTGGAGAGGCTTGGGTGAGGAACTACGGGGGGCGGAGCTGTTGGCCGAGGTTGGAGTAGCCAGGCGGATGTTGTAGAGCATGAACCTACAGGAACGGAATTTACACTGAAGCGTGTTATACCTCTACACTCTTTCCACAGCTCGTCTTTCTCTTCCACCCTCTCTCACAATGCTTATGACTTTAATGGCCCTCCTTGTTTCCATTTTTATCTGTATGCGCTTGGTGGTGTGCCTTATATGTTTTGTGTATATAACCAATTTACCAAAACCTTATGGTTTTCTTGAACCATACTAACCAAAGGTTCTTTGTAAGTAAAGCTAAAATAACCCTGACACATTGAGCCCTACCTACCACAGACAAACATAACTATAAGTTTCGGGGTTTGACGTCACACAAATAAGCATACAGATAAAGAAATTAAGATGGTTTTTGGTAGGAACTGTGCTCACCTCCATTGTTTTCTTGTGTAAAGACACCTTTATCTTCTGAACCTTGTCCATGATGCCTTCAAACTGAGACAGAGGAAAGTATACTGTGACTGATGCACAAATTGCTGATCAATTACAGATAAATAGTGGATGTCTGTCCTTTATCATGGAAAACAGCAAATGGTTATGAACATTTGATATCAAAGTATATGAATTAATTGTACAACATATGTAGATATTCACCACTATGAGCAAACAATAGATTGTCTTTAGACATGTAAAGTTCCAAGAATATGACCTGAGATACTAACTTACAGAAATCTAAGTACTGTATCTCACTACAGTGTTTAGGTGGGGAGATTCACATTAGGTGGGACAACTCAAACCGTCCAGTGATTCTGGACACATTATAGGATGATTATAGTAGCCACATTACTTCACTGTTTGTCAGATAGAAGTAAAAACTCCTGTGCAATTTCCTCATGTGGGTGAATACTGTAAAGGTCAAACCAAAACCTTTTTTCTCTGCTCTTTCTGTCGCTCCCTGAACTGTTCCATCCTCTTGACCTCTTCCTTTAACACCCCAGACAGTTGTATGTGTAGGTTCCCAATGTTCTCAATTTCTACAAAACATGAGATTTGACAACATTACAAATCTGGGATGAAGTAGAGTGCCGCTGACAGATGTTGCAACTGCATAGCTAACAGGTGGACAAGTTAAGTTGTGTTCTACTTACGGACTTTGAGTTGGTCAAGGGATGCTTTCAAAGTGCTGTGAAAAGCAGATAACTGTGAGAATTTGCAGATACATTCATTTCACACACACACCTCTCTCTCTTTCCACCAAAAAGTAAGGCATTTTAGTTTCCATGAATCCTGAGAGCAGAGCCACTCACTTGATCTCACAGAGTCCCCCTGCCTTGCGTGCAATCATCACCAACTCTTTGCCATATCTCTCTTCAGCAGATGCCCTACCCAATGGAAACACAATATTTCTTAATTTATAATTGTGGCGTAATATAATTTCATACACAATGTAGGAAACGCTTTGCTGACAACAATTACCTCATCTTCAAGAGCTCCTCCATATCTTTGCACATCCGTCGACCCTCACAGAGTCTCTGGATGAGAGCCTCATATCCCACATTACTGATGAAATCCACTCCCTACAACCATACATAATCATACCATTATCTTAGCAACCTCAAATAAACAAATATGTTTTAATATAAAGGTCCAAAGAAAGTCATTTTCAAAAAATAGATGAAACAAAGCAACTATTAATCTTTCAGCCACAGCCTTTATTGACACTTATCCAGCTTTGTGGTGTTTGGCAAAACAAAATGATTTCATGGATGCTGTGTACATAATAGTACTGAATGCCAGTGCAGGTGAAAGTCATAAACATGTTATATGATACATCACCTTCAGTGGGGATGTTGCTGGGCCCACACTGTATCACTCATACCTTACAGTACATACCACCCAGTTACCACAGGAAAACAACCATAAACAGTAATTGGTCATCACGTACTTAGCAGTATCAGAAATGATTCCACTGTCAACCACCTTATGTATCAACAGCAAACAATTGAATGTGTTCTGTTAGCTGAACTTTGGCTTATGCATGATTGTGTACTATGTGAAGTCCAAAATAAATAAATAGATGTAGAATACAGAATGCCAAATACTGGTATTTGTATTACACAATATCAAACATAATTCAATGCCAAAAATATTTCATACAAAGTAATAAGAAAACATGTACAATAAGTGAATGAATTTCATGTGTTCATTTTCATTTGTAAAGGTTAGAAGGGGATTATGGTACTGAGCCTGTAATGCAAATCAACCCAGAAGTTGTCTGTGGCTTTGTAGTTCTGACAATGCATCACAGTCAGAAGATAGAAAACAGAAAGAGTGGGGAGCCTGGCCTGTTCACGGTTGGGTTCGTTTCAAAGGAAGCTCAGCAGGAAAGGCTTATCACACTTACCGACCCGCTGAAAAGAGCAATCCAGCTAAGAGAATGAGCTACAACCAAGTTGTGTAGAACATTTGTCAGCGACTATTTTACAAAAATGGGGCCTAGTTATTTAGATAAATTATATAATACACCAGTACATTTATTATTCCACACACTGAATAGCAAGTTTACACAAAAATAATTACTAATACATTTCTTAAGCATAGCATCTGAAAAATTTTTTTTGTCAAGAAATTGGCTGAGGCCATAAAACAAACACATTTGTAAACTACAATCTGAGAGCCAATGAGACATACTATGGTTAATTTAGTAAAGTACTGCCTCTGAAGCGGGTATAATGTCTTAGGTGTTATGTCATCACAAAAACATAACGGCAGGTAGCCTAGTGGTTAAGAGCGTTGGGCCAGTAACCGAAAGATCGCTGATTTAGATCCCTGAGCTGACAAGGTAAAAATCTGTTGATGTGCCTTTGACAAAGGTAGTTAACACACTGTTCCTTGGGAGGTCGTCATTGTAAATAAGAATTTGTTCTTAACTGACTTGCCTAGTTAAATAAAGGTTACATTAAAAAAATAATAACCAAAAAATTGCGTCTGTGCAGTGCATTTCTAAAAAATAACCTTAACCTATCTTAACCATAGAGATCATATGGATTGAGCATCAAAGTAGTTAGTCAGTATGTTAAAGTAACTCACCCAAAATACATCTTTGAATTGTAAAGTCATCTCAGCAAAAGACCAAATATAATATACTCTGCGAGTGGATTCAGTAAAGAAAGCACTGATGGTTGTCAAAGCCAGTGAAGATGTACGCACAGGAAACCCCCAGCTGGAACACAGGGCTTGGTTCACTAGTTTGACTCAAATGAGGAAGTGTTTTGGTGTGGTGTCAGCTACCACATACAGCCTGCATCTAAGGTAACATTTAAGTTGGTTGTTATTTGATAGATACTGTAAGTACATGCTTTTGGACATCTTTCTAAATGTTTTCTATAAATGATCATTCCAGCAACCCATCCTGCTCTAAAGTACATAAACAGACATTATAAAGCAGGAAAGCGAACTCAGAATTTACAAACCATTCTGTCTATCATAGTATGTTGAGAAAAACAAACAGCATTCCTCTGTGCTTACCATTAGTTCGAACATCTCCAATAAATTCACTTAGACTAATGAGCTCATCTTTCGCTGTGTCATATTCACTCAACACATTTTCATGGGCAAAAACCTAAAAGAAAAATGAACAGCAAAATATTAACCGCATCAAACATTTCATTCTGCATCCTTGCTCATCTAAATAGTCTACCATTATCTTAGCAACCTCAAATAAACAAATGTTTTAATATAAAGGTCCAAAGAAAGTCATTTTCAGAAATTATTCCACTGTCAACCACCTTATGTATCAACAGCAAACACTTGAATGTGTTCTGTTAGCTGAACTTTGGCTTATGCATGATTGTGTACTATGTGAAGTCCAAAATAAATAAATAAAAGAAAAATGAACAGCAAAATATTAACCGCACCAAACATAAAATTCTGCATCCTTGCTCATCTAAATACACACGTAAACAGCTTGTTCTGTGTAGAAATCCACTTCAGATGGGTATGTAAATGTGAGAAACTTGGTTAGGTTAAGGCCTGGTGTGTCATCCACCTCAGCAGAGTCAAAATGCTTATTTTATTTTAATGTGGAGCTAAAAAGGAAAAGATTGATAAGTACTGTGAGGTGTAGAGCATGTGCAATCCATATGTTGTCAACAATAATTTTATTTTACAGACTAACTGGTAAACTAAGGTGATCATACAAGTCTGAGAACTCTTCCCCATGATCCTCCAGAACAGCATTTTCATCAATATTACTCACTCAGTATCTGGAGCATCAGCATTTGTGGATTCGATTACAGGCTCAAAATGGGAAGAAACAAAGAACTTTCTTCTGAAACTCGTCAGTTTATTCTTGTTCTGAGAATTGAAGGCTATTCCATGTGAGAAATTGCCAAGAAACTGAAGATCTCGTACAATGCTGTGTACTACTCCCGTCACAGAACAGCACAAACTGGCTCTAACCAGAATAGAAAGAGGAGTGGGAGGCCTCGGTGCACAACTGAGCAAGAGGACAAGCACATTCGAGTGTCCAGTTTGAGAAAAAGACACCTCACAAGTTCTCAAATGAAAGCTTCATTAAATTGTACTCGCAAAACGTCAACAGTGAAGAGGTGACTCCAGGATGCTGGCCTTCTAGGCAGAGTTCCTCTGTCCAGTGTCTGTGTTATTTTTCCTTTTATTTTTTATTGTTCAGTCAGAGATATGGCTTTTTCTTTGCAACTCTGCCTAGAAGGCCAGCATCCCGGAATAAGAACATGAATAAACTGACGAGTTTCAGGAGAAAGTACTTTGTTTCTGGCCATTTTGAGCCTGTAATTGAACCCACAAATGCTGATTCTCCAGATTTCTCAACTAGTCTAAAGGACAGTTTTATTGCTTCTTTAATCAGGACAACAGTTTCCAGCTGTGCTAACATAATTGCAAATGGGTTTTCTAATGATCAATTAGCCTTTTAAAATGATAAACTTGGATTAGCTAACACAATGTGCCATTGGAACACAAGAGTGATGGTTGCTGATAATGGGACTCTGTATGCCTATGTAGATATTCCATTAAAAAATCTGCCATGTCCAGCTACAAGTCATTTACAACACTAAATGTGTACACTGTATTTCTGATCAATTTGATGTTATTTTAATGGGCAATACATTCTCTTTTCTTTTTTTTAACCTGTTTTAAATGTTTGTCAGAATCTATATCAATCTTCTTCACTATGTCCATCATTTTTTCCCTTTGCTCAGCTGGACAAAAATAAATAAATAATCATCTCTGTCCTAAAACCCAAGTTCTAGAAATATAGAGATAGTGAATATGACTGAGAGGGGAAAACATTATTCAGATGATTATTCAAAAATGTAAACCTCAGTACCCAGCAGAACAGTGGTTTTCAACCAGGGGTACTGGGACCCCTGGGGGTATTTGTCCAATCCACAGGAGGTACTTCAGAAAACTCACGAGACCATAGGGTTACTGGTAAAAATGCACATGAGGGGGTACTTTAGGGGTACTCTAGGCAGAGTAAAATTCAGTTGGTGGTACAGTAACCAAAAAAGTTTGGGTACCACTGCATGTCATGCTCAGTGCTGGTGGACACAATGTTCTTCATGATTGTGGGAGCTCTTTCCAAAGGCACAGTGCATCACAAGCAATACAATGGTTAAAACAGCATATTCCATCTATGAAGAAGGAAAAATGCATAATGTTACAGTAATGTTTGCATCTTTTGTAAGCTTAAAGAGGTATACAGCTTTAGAATGATTATATACTGTAATATGTTGTCTGATTCTACACTACTATGAAAAACTGAAGACTAGCGCCACCTGGTGGTGGACATTGAAGAGAGTGAGTTGGGAGTAGGGGCAAAAACAATGCATACAGTAGATACTGTAGCTAGCTATATCAAACACAGGAGGCTAGTGGCACCTTAATTGGTGAGGACAGGCTCGTGGTAAATGTCAAGAGCGGAATGATATCAAATACAGAACGAGCAGTATGGCTTGTGGCATTGTTTTGCTGGAATGTCATGTCAGGATGAGACTGCAGGAAGGGTACCACATGAGGGAGGAGGATGTCTTCCCTGTAACGCACAGCGTTGAGATTGCCTGCAATGACAACAAGCTCATTCCGATGATGCTGTGACACACCGCTCCAGACCATGACGGACCCTCCACCTCCAAAGCGATCCCGCTCGGTGTAACGCTCATTCCTTCGACGATAAACGCGAATCCGACCATCACTCCTGGTGAGACAAAACCGCGACTCGTCAGTGAAGAGCACTTTTACCAGTCCAGCGACGATAGGTTTGTGCCCATAGGCGACATTGTTGCCGGTGATGTCTGGTGAGGACCTGCCTTACAACAGGCCCACAAGCCCTCAGTCCAGCCTCTCAGCCTATTGTGAACAGTCTGAGAACTGATGGAGGGATTGTGCGTTCCTGGTGTAACTAGGGCAGTTGTTGTTGCCATCCTATACCTGTCCCGCAGGTGTGATGTTCAGATGTATCGATCCTGTGCAGGTGTTGTTACACATGGAGTACGATGTAACAATGGAGTACGATGTCCGTCCTGTCTCCCTGTAGCGCTGTCTTAGGCGTCTCACAGTACGGACATTGCAATTCATTGCGCTGGCCACATCTGCAGTCCTCATGCCTCCTTGCAGCATGCTTAAAGCATGTTCACGTAGATGAGCAGGGACACTGGGCATCTTTCTGAAGGTGTTTTTCAGAGTCAGTAGAAAGGCCTCTTTATAGTGTCCTAAGTTTTCATAACTGTGACCTTAATTGCCTAGCGTCTGTAAGCTGTTAGTGTCTGTATGTTCATTAATTGTTTATTGTTCTTTGAACAAGCATGGGAAACAGTGTTTAACCCCTTTACAATGAAGACCTGTGAAGTTATTTGGATTTGTACAAATTATATTTGAAAGACAGGGTCCTGAAAAGGGACGTTTCTTTTTTTTGCTGAGTCTATATGGTAATTTTAGTATACTCCAAGCGCACAGTGTCCTTTCAGTTGAGTGTACTAGCCTTCTTCTGTCTACCGGAAGTTGATGCTGTTGCTATGCAACTTCTTGCTAGCTCGTGGTAATGTCTGGAGCGGAATGGTATCAAATACAAATACATCGAACACATGAGCTGTGTCCGAATACCTATACTAACATACTTTATACTACATAATTAATGAGTATATTCTACATACTATTAGGTAATTTTAGTATAGTGCAAACAAACATTATCATTTCAGTTGAGTGTACTAGCGCTTCGTCTGTCTTCTGGAAGTTGATGCTGTTGCTTTGCAACTTCTTGCTAGCATAGTTAACAAATTACTAGCTAGACATCTTACGACTTCATTAGCAATGTACATTGACAACGCACAATGACTATACCACTTAGCTAAGCATTGGGTAGTTAGTTAGATAGCATATAGTTCATATACTGACAAGTTCAATGTATTAGTAGCCAACTAACGTTAAGAAGCTAGCTAACATACTGTTACAGACAAGCAATTGAAACGGATGTGAAATGGCTATCTAGTTAGCATTTCAATCGGTGACGTAACTTGCTCTGAGACGTTGAAGTAGTGGTTCCCCTTGCAGTCACTGCAAGGGCTGTGGCTTTTGTGGAGTGAGGGATGACGATTCTTCGAGGGTGACTGTTGTTGATGTGTGCAGAGGGTCCCTGGTTCGCGCCCGGGTATGGGCGTTATACTGTTACACAACTACTGTTACACAACTACGTTATACTGTTACACAACTATGCTCTGTGGTTAGTGTAGCTAACAAATTGTCAGCCAACGTTTCAAAAGTAATTACTTTATACCTTTGGATAGCATTTTCGTAACATTTGTCATAATTAGTTAAAGCAATGAATCTGTATCCCCTCTCTTTCGGACTTCAGCCCCATATTTCCCTCCATTTTCTTAAAATATGGAAAAGTTGTGAAGCCACGCCCATTTTCTGAAGAATTGCATTATGGGCACAAAAAAGCACGGAAATATTCCACCTTTATTTAACTAGGCAAGTCAGTTTAGAACACATTCTTATTTGCAATGACAGGCCTACCACGGCTGAACTCTCCCCTAACCCGGACGACGATGGGCCAATTGTGCGCCACCTTTTGGGACTCCCGATCACAGCTGGTTGTGCGATACTGTGCCACTCGTATCTATCTACTGCTTGTAATACTTTCGTATTTTGGCGAATGTAGTAAGATGCCGGGAACTTTGGGCATACTAACTATATCCATACCATGACCAATAAACATACTACATACTCAATTTATGTCACAAGTAGTAAGGTTAGTGCAGTTAGTATGAGTATTTGAATACATCTGGTTTCCATGTGGTTGATGCCATTCCATTTGCTCCAGCCATTTATGAGCCATCCTCCCCTCAGCAGCCTCCACTGATACCAACGTTTGGCTTGACAGTCATTGAGCCAAAAAACGATTGCCTACTCTTAATACTAGGATATTGCTTGGCTAGGATGAAAAGGCTCTGCATTTCCATGAAATACGTGATTTGGAGACATTTCTGAAGACGCATTAGCTACAGGCGACCGCCTGGCAATCTGTAGGAATAATTATCGTAAACAAACTTTTGCGTGATCCAGTTCGAACAGTTTGGGTAAATATTTGGGCAATAAATGATGAGGATGACAAGACGAGAACATCGACCTGACAATTTTTTGTTTGTTTTTATCCCGCCCATTTACTTGGTTGCCATGGTTGAAGGTTAACTCCTACCGGGGTAGCCCGAACAATGAGCTTTGTGATTGGTTTGTATTTCTTCAGTTACCACCAAACCAATTAATGATTGGATAGCCTATGTGTCTGTCATAAATGTGATCATACTCCTGTAAAATGCTAGGTTGCTTTTAGCTGTCAGTGGTGTTTTATGTCGTTTCCATCAACACCGAAAACGCGACAAGTGAGATAATTTTCAAATAAAATACATTTTACCCCAAGAATTGAATTACATTTACGTCAATGTCAAAAGACAGTCGCCACGATGGACGACGGCGTGGCGCTGGTCAACACCGACTCGGCCCTAGAATTGGACAAGGGCAAGGCGGAGACGGGAGGGAGAGGTCTGGCAGCAACAGCTCTGGATCCTCGCATGGAGGAGGGAAAAGCAGGAATACTCCCATAACCGTTGCCTCGAAGGTAGTTAGCTTTATTTTCAAGTTATACTGTATAATACACCAGCAAAGTAAGACCGCGTTTAGCCAGCCAACAAAAATAAACCTATTTAGCTAAGGGTTTTTAGGCTGGGTTTCTGTGTAAGCACTTTGTGACATCTGCTGATGTAAAAAGGGATTTAAATACATTTCATTGGTTGATTAATTGATCGCGCGCTAGATAGTTAGATAACTGGGCTACTAGTGTCGCTATTCTGTAGCGTTCGTTATGTTGTCGCTAACTCCGCTCAGCTGAAACCCACGGCTATTTTTACCTAGCTAGCCAACTAAAGTAGCTAATGGTGTGTTGAGTTGCAGGCCCTTTCGATAGGGGTTTTATTCCTTTTGTCCAAAGTAAATAATATTTTCTTGTATCGTTATGTTAACTATACGCTACTGGTTAAACATTTTAGGATCAAGGTTTAATTTAAATATTTTTAACCATTTTCTACATTGTAGAATAATATTGACGACGTCAAAACTATGAAATAACACATGGAATAATTTAGTAAACAAATCAAAATATGTTTGAGATTCTTCAAATAGCCACCCATTCCCTTTGACAGCTATGCACACTTTTGGCATTCTCTCAACCAGCTTCACCTGGAATGCTTTTCCTAAAGTCTTGAAGGAGTTCCTACATATGCTGAGCACTTGTTGGCTGCTTTTCCTTCACTCTGTGGTCCAACTCATCCCAAACCATCTCAATTGGGTTGAGGTTGGGTGATTGTGGAGGCCAGGTCATCTGATGCAGCACTCTCCTTCTTGGTCAAATAGCCCTTATGAGCCTTGTGTGTGTTAGGTCATTGTCCTGTTGAAAAACAAATGATAGTCCCACTAAGTAAAAAAAAAACAGATGAGATGGTGTATTGCTGCACAATACTGTGGTAGCCAAGCTGGTTAAGTGTGCCTTGAATTCTAAATAAACCACTGACAGTGTCACCAGCAAAGCACCCCCACACCATAACACCTCCCCCATGCTTTACGGTGGGAAATATACATGTGGAGATCATCCATTCACCCACACCGTGACTCACAAAGACATGGCGGTTGGAACCAAAAATCTACAATTTGGACTCCATACCAAAGGACAAATTTCCACCGGTCTAATGTCCATTGCTCTTTTTTTTGGCACAAGCAAGTCTCTTCTTATTGGTGTCCTTTGGTAGTGGTGTCTTTGCAGTAATTCAACCATGAAGGCCTGATTCATGCAGCCTCCTCTGATCAGTTGACATTGAGATGTGTCTGTTACTTGAACACTGAAGCATTTATTTGGGCTGCAATTTCTGCGGCTGGTAACTCTAATGAACTTATCCTCTGCTGCAGAGGTAACTGGGTCTTCCATTACTGAGGAGGTACTCATGAGAGCCAGTTTCATCATAGTACTTGATGTTTTTTGTTACAGCACTTGAAGAAACGTTCAAATTCTTGAATTTTCCGTGTTGACTGACCTTCCTGTCTTAATGTAATGATGGAATGTAATTTCTCTTTGCTTATTTGAGCTGTTCTTGCCATAATATGGACTTGGTCTTTTACCAAATAGGGCTATCTTCTGTATACCATCCCTACCTTGTCACAACACAACTGATTGGCTCAAACGCACGAAGAAGGAAAGAAATTCCACAATTGAACTTTTAACAAAGCACACCTGTTAATTGACTGCCTCATGAAGCTGGTTGAGAGAATGCCAAAAGTGTGCAAAGCTGTCAAGGCAAAGGGTGTTTTTATTTTGTTTAACGCTTTTTGGTTTCTACATGATTCCATGTTATTTCCTAGTTTTGATGTCTTCACTATTATTCTACAATGTAGAAAATAGTAAAAAATAAAGAAAAACCCTTGAATGAGTAGGTGTTCTAAAACGTTTGACCGATAGTGTAGTTGTCACAGAACAATGAGACCGACATTTCACTGGATGTATAAATGTGAAGCATCCGCTTGGCCTATCCACTCACTACCAAAACTGGTTTTGAGAGGAAGCCCAGTGTGAGAAGATGGAACAAGACAGATTTTTATGGAGCCATCGAGCTGCCGAAAGGTTGAATGTGCGTATCCGTATCGTTTGGATCGTAAGAAAAGCCATGCATGACATGAAACAGTTAAATTAGGTCTGTAAACGTGCAAACCCTATGTTACGACTATGAATGAACATTTACACGTTCAATTATTATTATTAATTATTACTTTTTCTCCCTTTACTCTGTTACAGATATTTTTTTATATGTACACTTTGTCAGAAAGGTGGCATTTGCAATGGACATGAACTTAAAGTTGCTAGACGAAGTTAGCTTGTCAATAAATCAACTCTATCCCAGACGTTAGTTGCTTCCGTTTTCATTTCCAAAATAAAAGCCAAGAGCTTGTTTTAGAACACCATTCGATAACGACGTTACACCAATAGTTGGCGTAGCATAGGGTTGGGCCTCCAGCAAATGACTTTGAAGATACTTTTCTAGAATAACTGTTGAGCTGCAAAATAGAAAGTAAATATGATTTAGTCTAGGCCTTTTCCACTATCTAAATATGCCATTCTGTCGTGTTATTTAATTGCCATATAATTGCATAATTTATTTTTACAGCGGCGTGGGGATCCTGTCGGTATCATGTAAACCTAATGAATCACACCTTTTCCAGTATTTGGGAGCATGGACTGTAAGCCTTAAATTAAGCATTTTGACTGTTTTTGCAATTTCCACTCTGAATGTAGACTTGTTATAGCCATTTGTGTTGCACAACCCCATCACGCAGAGGCTATATCCATATAAATAAACGAGACAAAACAAAATATTGACTAAGTCTTGGCTATAACCTGTCCTGAGTGAAATAACCATGGGGTCCCAAATGGTCAAGACTATTTATAGACTATTCTTATTGCCAGATATGCTTTCCCTATAGGCCACTGCATGTGCTTATTCAACTATTTTGTTGAAAAAGTATTTAGACGCTATATTTAGAACCCTGTGAGCTAGGGTCTCTTTAAGGGGAGGCCTATAATAAGAACAGTTATAAAACACAAATCGAGTTCTAAAAGTATTCTGCAAGACACCAGTAGCCAAAATTATTGCCTAAATTACAATGCCTATAAGTTGAAGGCCTGTTTTTATTTTTTTATATTTGGGTAGGCCTAAATAAAACATTGAATTATTAAAGTAATAGGCTAAAGAACTTTGGAGAATTGATGGCTAAGGATATTCTCTTTGATTTTGTTCCTATTGCAACTCAGACGTATTACAGAATGGATGACATTCTCACTGACTGAACTGAAAGGAAGAAATCAAATCTAATTTTATTGGTCACATAGATGTTGATGCGAGTGTAGCGAAATGCTTGTATTTCTAATTCTGACAGTGCAGTAATATCTAACAAGTAATCTAACAATTTCCCAACAACTACCTAATACGCACAAATCTAAAGGCGTGAATGAGAATATGTACATATAAATATATTGATGAGCCATGGCCGAGCGGCAGTTAGGAAAGCTAAGGCTAGCTTTTTCAAACAGAAATTTGCATCCTGTAGTACAAACTCAAAAAAGTTCTGGGACACTGTAAATTCCATGGAGAATAAGAACACCTCCTCCCAGCTGCCCACTGCTCTGAGGCTAGGAAACACTGTTATCACCGCTAAATCCACTATAATTGAGAATTTCAATAAGCATTTCTCTACGGCTGGCCATACTTTCCACCTGGCTACCCCTGCCCCGGTCAACTGAGTGGCACCCTCTACAGCAACCCGCCGAAGCCCCCACCATTTCTCGTTCACCCAAATCCAGATAGCTGATGTTCTGAAAGAGCTGCAAAATCTGGACCCCTACAAATCAGCAGGACTAGACAATCTGGACCCTCTCTTTCTAAAATTATCTGCAGAAATTGTTCCAGACTCACATTAAGCATCTCCAATCCAAAATCAAATCTAGAATTGGCTTCCTGTATCACAACAAAACATCCTTCACTCATGCTGCCAAACATGCCCTCGTAAAACTGACTATCCTACCGATCCTCGACTTTGGCGATGTCATCTATAAAATAGCCTACAACACTTTACTCAACAAATTGGATGCAGTCTATCACAGTGCCATCTGTTTTGTCACCAAAGCCCCATACACTACCCACCACTGCGACCTGTATGTTCTTGTTGGTTGGGCCTCGCTTCATACTCGTCGCCAAACCCACTGGCTCCAGGTCATCTATAAGTATTAGCTTTGTAAAGCCCCGTATTATCTCAGCTCACTGGTCACCATAGCAGCACCTGCCTGTAGCACGCGCTCCAGCAGGTATATCCCACTGGTCACCCCTAAAGCCAATTCCTTCTTTGGTCGCCTTTCTTTCCAGTTCTATGCTGCCAATGACTGGAATGAACTGAAAAAAATCACTGAAGCTGGAGACTCATATCTCCCTCACTAGCTTTAAGCACCAGCTGTCAGAGCAGCTCACAGATCATTGCACCATAGCCCATCTGTAAACAGCCCATCTATCTACCTCATCCCCCTACTGTATTTATTTATTTATCTTGCTCCTTTGCAACCCAGTATCTCTACTTGCACATTCATCTTCTGTACATCTACCATTCGTGTTTAATTGCTATGTTGTAATTACTTCGCTGCCATGGACAATTTATTGCCTTAACTCCCTTACCTTACCTAATTTGCACTCACTGTGTATATACTTTTTTGTTTTCTTTTTTTTCTACTGTATTATTAACTATGTTTAGTTTATTCCATGTGTAACTCTGTTGTAAGTGTCTAATTGCTATGCTTTATCCTGACCAAGTCACAGTTGCAAATGAGAACTTGTTCTCAACTAGCCTACCTGGTTAAATAAAGGTTAAATAAAGAAAAGAAAATAGGCAAGGTGCAATAGATTATATAAAATACAGTATATGTAAGAAATGTAAACATTATTAAAGTGCCATTATTTAGAGTGGCATTGTATAAAGTGACTAGTGATCCAGTTATTTAAGTGACCAGTGATTGGGTCTCAATGTAAGCAGCAGCCTCTCTGACTTAGTGATTGTTGTTTAGCAGTCTGATGGCCTTGAGTTAAAAGCTGTTTTTCAGTCTCAACTTTGATGCACCTATACTGATCTCACCTTCTGGATGGTAGCGGTGTGAACAGGCAGTGGCTCAGGTGGTTCTTGTCCTTGATGGTCTTTTTGGCCTTCCTGTGACATCGGGTGCTGTAGGTGTCAGAGGGCAGGTAGTTTGCCCCCGGTGATGTGTTGTGCAGACCAAACCACCCTCTGGAGAGCCTTGCGGTTGAGGGCGGTGAAGTTGCCGTACCAGGCTGTGATACAGCCCAACAGGATACTCTTGATTGTGCATCTCTAACAGCTTGTCAGGGTTTTAGGCGACAAGCCACATTTCTTCAGCCTCCTGAGATTGAAGAGGCTCTGTTGTGCCTTTTTCACCACACTGTCTGTGTGGGTAGACCATTTCAGTTTGTCTGTGATGTGTACGCCGAGGAACTTTCCATCTTCTCCACCGCTGACCCTTCGATGTGGATAGGGGGGTACTCCCTCTGCTGTTTCCTGAAGTCCACGATCATCCTTAGTTTTGTTGATGTTGAGTGAGAGGTTGTTTTTCCTGACACCATACTCCGAGTGCCCTCACCACCCCTGTAGGCTGTATCGTCGTTGTTGGTAATCAAGCCCACTCCTGTTGTGTCGTCTGCAAACTTGATGATTGAGTTGGAGGCGGGCATGACCACGCAGTCGTAGGTGAACAGAGAGTACAGGAGGAGGCTGAGCATGCACCCATGTGGGGCCCCAGTATTAAGGGTCAGCGAAGTGGAGATGTTGTTTCCTACCTTCGCCACCTGGGGGCAACCTGTCCAGGACCTAATTGCACATGGTGGGGTTGAGACCCAGGGCCTCCAGCTGGATGATGAGCTTGCATGGTACTATGGTGTTAAATGCTGAGCTGTAGTTAATGAACAGCATTCTTACATAGGTATTCCTCTTGTCCAGATTGGATAGGGCAGTGTGATGACAATTGCATCGTCTGTGGATGTAATTAAACGTTCAAATATATTGGACTGATGAGTTGCACGGATCATGCATGTGCTACACTTTATTTGGCTAGTAGGTAAATAGGCTTACATTAGGGTACAATGACTGGATGGCTGTATGCCTCCAGAAGGGCATCTTCTGAGGCGGAGGGGTGCTTTTCCGAAGCTGCATGGTGCTGCATGGAGATCATAAGCTCTTCAACTGGGCAGCAGTGTCGTGGCATAATTGCCATATAATTGCATAATTAGACCACTGCAACAGAGTTGGTTTGAAGTGTGGGAATAAGTTTATGCCCGATTTAGCCTACATTGAAGCTCTCCTTTGAAGTCCATATGTTCATGACCCGATTCATATAAATTATTTTAAATTCATATTAGCCCCTCCTACAGAATATGCTTTGGCAAGATTTTGAGTGATGAAATCAATGTCAAAATATTCTGTCAAAAGATTTTGAGTGGCAAAGACTCCAATGGTCATGCATACATACTTCATAGATTCACCAAACATCTGCTATTATTCTGTTTCATTTTTCCTGGTATATACTAGAGGCTATGATTCATTATTCCTGGTATATCCTCCTGGATATGTTTAAGTATTCCTGGTATATACTACTGGTTATGATATGCAGACAGAGCCCAGAGGATGGGATGGTGCAATAATGAATTAGTCATATGTTACTGACCGCTTTGATTCGGTCTTATGTAGCAAAATTTGTAATTATTTTTTATATTCGATAAAAGCAGAGACACAGGGCTACAACATTGTATATCATACACTGCATTTGAGGGACAATGGGAAAGTAATTCTGCTTTGAAAGTTGATAAACTTGTAACCCCACTTTTGACAAAATGGGCCTTGAATCATTTTGGTACACCTGCTGGCAAGCTCTTCTTTGTCTACACCCATTCAGCATTGTTCACACCCTCTTAAACCAGTCCCACCCATCTCTTTATGGATTCACAAGTGAGGTAATGTGCTAAACAGTGAGTAGTCTAGTAAAGATTAAGTGTAAAAGTAGTAGCCTACATTAAGGAACAATTCAAGGTAACAAAGTGTCCGGATACAAATATTTAATAAATATTAGATGACTCTTACCCAGACACACTTGTTTAAATTGATGGGTCATGTGAAAGTTATAGTTATTAAGTTATATGCCATTTAGCAGACGCTTTTATCCAAAGCGACTTACAGTCATGTGTGCATACATTCTACGTATGGGTGGTCCCGGGGATCGAACCCACTACCCTGGCGTTACAAGCGCCATGCTCTACCAACTGAGCTACAGATTATCTGCAGAAATGCTATAACCCCCAGCCAAATCTTGCTAAGTGGATGGGTCTCTACAGAAGGTGTAAACTGTACAGCGAAATGGTTACTTGCATAGTAGCAAAATCTAAAATAATGTCAATATAAAAATGTGTCAATACCAGTAGAGAGAGAACATAATATACAGTATGTACAAGAACAATAACCATGTTAGTGATACTGGTGATAGATTAGGTAGTTATATGCATACAGTAAGGGGTAAAGTGGCTGAGCAGCAGGATTAAACAAAAATGGTATCAGCAACGTGTGTGTGTGTGTGTTTGGAGAGAGTTGTGAATAAAAGTTAGTTAATTTAAAGAGCATTTCTCTTTCTGTGGGTCCAACCCCAAGAAGTTCGTGAAAACAGTTAAAGACCTGGAGAATAAACCCTCCTCACAGATGCCCATGTCCCTTAATTTAGGGATCCCTAAGTGCGAATCATGCTCGAATCCCGCTAGCGGGATTGCTTTGACAACATCCAGTGAAATTGCAGTGCGCCAAATTCAAGCTACAGAAATATCAATATTCAACATTCACGAAAATATAAGTGTAATGCATCAAAATAAAGCTTAACTTCTTATTAATCCAGCCGCTGTGTCAGATTTCAAAAAGGCTTTATGGTGAAAGCAGACCGTGCAATTATCTGAGGACAGCGCCCCACATACAAACACACAAGAAAAAAAAATTCAACCAGGCAGGTGCGACACAAAAGGCAGAAATAGCCATACCTTTGAAGATCTTTTTTTCAATCTGAAATGTGTCAGTGACACAATGAATGGTCGTTTTGTTCGATAAATTCCTTTATATCCCAAATATGTCCATTTTATTTGGGCGTTTGATTCAGAAATACACCGGTTCCAACATGACTACAAAGTATCTAATAACTTACCTGTAAACTTGGTCCAAACATTTCAAACAACGTTCCTAATCCAACCTCAGGTATCCTAAAATGTAAATAAACAATAAAATTTAAGACTGAATAAACTGTTTCTAATACCGGAACGCAACAAATGCACACAACAAATGACTAAAGCCCTTCAGAGTGACACCTACAAAGAACAGCCCTACTTCTTAATTTCTCAAAAGAAAAACATCGATCAATTTCTAAAGACTGTTGACATCTAGTGGAAGCTATAGGAACTGCAAGCAAATTCCTATTAAAAAGAGCTTCCCATAGAAACCTAAAAGAAAACACATTGACCTCATGGATTGTGCTCGGGGTTTCGACTGCTAAATAAGTTCTGTTAGACCCACAGAAATTATTCAAACAGTTTTAGAAACGTCAGAGTGTTTTCTATCCAAATCGACTAATAATATGCAAATCCTAGCTTCTGGGCCTGAGTAGCAGGCAGTTTACTTTGGGCACGCTTTTCATCTGGACATCAAAATACTGCCCCCTAGCCTTAAGAAGTTTTAACCAGGTAGGCCAGTTGAGAACAAGTTCTCATTTACAACTGCGACTTGGCCAAGATAGAGCAAACCAGTGCGACACAAACAACAGTTACACATAGGGTAAAAAAACGTACAGTCAGAAACGCAATAGAAAAGTCTATGTATAGTGTGTGCAAATGTAGTAAGATTAGGGAAGTAAGGCAATAAATAGGCCATAGTGGCGAAATAATGACAATTTAGCAATTAAACATTGTAGTGATACATGTGCAGATTATGATGTGTAGGAGGGATACTGGGGTGAAAAAGAGCAAAAATAAATAACAATATGGGGATGAGGTAGTTGGGTGGGCTATTTACAGATGAGCTATGTACAGGTGCAATGATCGGTAAGCTTTTCTGACAGCTGATGCTTAAAGTTAGTGAGGGAGATATGAGTCTCCAGCTTCAGTGATATTTGCAATTCATTCCAGTCATTGGCAGCAGATAACTGGAAGGAAAGGCAGCAAAATGAGGAGTTTGCTTTGGGGGGTGACCAGTGAAATATACCTGCTGGAGCGCGTTCTACGGGTGGGTGCTGCTATGGTGACCAGTGAGCTGAGATAATGCGGGGCTTTCCCTAGCAAAGACTTATAGATGACCTGGAGCCAGTGGGTTTGGCGACGAGTATGAAGCGAGGGCCAGCCAAAGAGAACATACAGGTCGCAGTGGTGGGTAGTTTTTGGAGCTTTGGTGACAAAACGGATGGCACTGTGATAGACTATATCCAATTAGCTGAGTAGAGTGTTGGAGGCTATTTTGTAAAAGACATCGCCGAAGTCAAGGATCGGTTGGATAGTCAGTTTTACGAGGGTATATTTGGCAGCATGAGTGAAGGATGCTTTGTTGCAAAATAGTATTGTTGAACAGTATTGTCTTTTATCGATGGCTGCTATGATATCGTTTAGGACCTTGAGCGTGACTGAGGTGCACCCATGACCAACTCGGAAACCAGATTGCATAGCGTAGAAGGTACGGTGGGATTCGAAATGGTCGGTGATTTGTTTGTTAACTTGGCTTTCGAAGAGTTTAGAAAGGCAGGGTAGGATAGATATAGGTCTGTAACAGTTTGGGTCTGGAGTGACACCCCCTTTGAAGAGGGGGATGACTGCGGCAGCTTTCCAATCTTTAGGGATCTCGGACTATATGAAAGAGAGATTGAACAGGCTAGTAATAGGGGTTGCAACAATTTCAGCGGATAATTTTCGAGAGGGTCCAGATTTTCTAGCCCAGCTAATTTGTAGGGGTCCAGATTTTGCAGCTCTTTCAGAACAACAGCTAAGATTTGGGTGAAGGAGAAATGGGGGGCTTGGGCAAGTTGCTGTTGGGGGTGCAGAGCTGTTGACCGGGGCAGGTAGCCAGGTGGAAAGCATGGCCAGCTGTAGAAAACTGCTTATTGAAATTCTCGATTATTGTAGATTTATCGGTGGTGACAGTGTTTCCTAGCCTCAGTGCAGTGGGCAGAACTTTTTGGAGTTTGTTACAGGATGCAAATTTCTTATTGAAAAACCTAGCCTTACCTTTCCTAACTGCCTGTTTATATTGGTTCCTAACTTCCCTGAAATGTTGCATATCGCGGGGGCTATTCGATGCTAATGCAGTACGCCACAGGATGTTTTTGTGCTGTTCAAGGGCAGTCAGGTCTGGAGTGAACCAGGGGCTATATCTGTTCTACATTTTTTGAATGGGGCACACTTATTTAAGATGGTGAGGAAAGCACTTTTAATGAATAACCAGGCATCCTCTACTGACAGAATGAGGTCAATATCCTTCCAGGATTCCCGGGCCAGGTCGATTAGAAAGTCCTGCTCGCTGAAGTGTTTTAGGGAGCGTTTGACAGTCATAAGGATTGGTCGTTTGACCACGGACCCATTACGGACGCAGGCAATGAGGCAGTGATAGCTGAGATCCTGGTTGAAGACAGCAGAGGTGTATTTAGAGGGCAGGCTGGTCAGGATGTTATCTATAAGGGTGCCCGTGTTTATGGATTTAGGGTTATACCTGGTAGGTTCCATGATAATTTGTGTGAGATTGAGGGCATCTAGCTTAGATTGTAGGACGGCCGGGGTGTTAAGCATATCCCAGTTTAGGTCACCTAACAGTACGAACTCTGAAGATAGATGGGGGAAATTAATTCACATATGGTTGGGCTGAGGGGGATCTATAACAAGCGGCAACAGTGATATATTTATTTCTGGAAAGGTGATTATTAAAAATAAAATAAAAATTAAAGTAGAAGCTCAAATTGTTTGGGCACAGACCTGGATAGCATGACAGAACTCGAAAGGCTATCTCTGCAGTAGATTGCAACTCTTCCCCCTTTGACAGTTTTATTTTGGCAGAAAATGTTGTAATTGGGGATGGAATTTTCAGAATTTTTGGTGGCCTTTCTATGCCAGGATTCAGACACGGCTAGGACATCAGGGTTGGCGGAGGGCTTGCAAACCATTACAGACTACAAAGGGAAGGACAGCCGAGAGCTGCCCAGTGACATGAGCCTGCCAGACGAGCTAAACTACTTCTATGCTCGCTTTGAAACAAATAACACTGAAACATGCATGAGAGCACCAGCTGTTCCGGAAGACTGTGTGATCACGCTCTCCACAGCCGACGTGAGTAAGACCTTTAAACAGGTCAACATTCACAAGGCCGCACAGCCATTTGCGTACAGATTCACAGATGATGCAATCTCTATTGCACTCCACACTGCCCTTTCCCACCTGGACTAAAGGAACACCTAAAGTTGAAGTCAGAAGTTTACATACTCGTTTTTCAACCACTCCACAAATTTCTTGTTGACACACTATAGTTTTGGCAAGTCTGTTAGGACATCTACTTTGTACACGAGACAAGTAATTCTTCCAACAATTGTTTACGGACAGTATAATTCACTGTATCACAATTCCAGTGGTCAGAAGTTTACAAACACTAAGTTGGCTGTGCTTTTAAACCGCTTGGAAAATTCCCGAAAATGATGTCATGTCTTTAGAAACTTCTGATAGGCTAATTGACATATTTTGAGTCAATTGGAGTTGTGGATGTATTTCAATGACAACCTTCAAACTCAGTGCCTCTTTGCTTGACATCATGGGAAAATCAAAAGAAATCAGCCAGGACTTCAGAAAAAAAATGGTAGACCTCCACAAGTCTGGTTCATCCTTGGGAGCAATTTCAGAACGCCTGAAGGTACCACGTTCATTTGTACAAACAATAGTACGCAAGTATAAACACCATGGGACCACACAGCCGTCATACCGCTCAGGAAGGATACACGTTCTGTGTCCTAGAGACGAACGTACCTTGGTGCGGAAAGTGCAAATCAACCCCAGAACAACTGCAAAGGACCTTGTGAAGATGCTGGAGGAAATGGGTACAAAATATCTATATCCACAGTAAAATGAGTCCTTTATCTACATAAGCTGAAAGGCCGCTCAGCAAGGATGAAGCCACGGTTTGCAACTGCACATAGGACCAAGATCATACTATTTGGAGAAATGTCCTCTGGTCTGATGAAACAAAAATAGAACTGTTTGGCCATAATGACCATCCTTATGTTTGGAGGTTAAAGGGGAGGCTTGCAAGTCGAAGAACACCATCCCAACCGTGAAGCACGGGGGTGGCAGCAGCATGTGGGAGTGCTTTGCTGCAGGAGGGACTGGTGCACTTCACAAAATAGATGGCATCATGATGAAAGGAAATTATGTGGCTATATTGAAGCAACATCTCAAGACATCAGTCAGGATGTTAAAGCTTGGTGGCAAATGGGTCTTCCAAATGGACATTGACCCCAAGCATACTTCCAAAGTTGTGCAAAATGGCTTAAGGACAACAAAGTCAAGGTATTGGAGTGGCCATCAAAAAGCCCTGACCTAAATCCTTTAGAAAATTTGTGGGCAGAACTGAAAAAGCATGTGTGAGAAAGGAGACCTACAAACCTGACTCGGTTACACCAGCTCTGTCAGGAGGAATGGGCCAAAATTCACCTAACTATTGTGGGATGCTTGTGGGAAGGCTACCCAAAAGGTTTGACCCAAATTAAACCATTTTAAAGGCAATGCTACCAAATACTAATTGAGTGTATGTAAACTTCTGACCCACTGGGAATGTGATGAAAGACATAAAAGCTGAAATAAATCATTCTCTCTACTATTATTCTGACATTTCACATTCTTCCAAGAAACTGGTGATCCTAACTGATCACAAGACAGGGAATTTTTACTAGGATTAAATGTCAGGAATTGTGAAACTGAGTTTAAATATATTTGGCTAAGGTGTATGTAAACATCCGACTTCAGCTGTACATGTCTAAACAAAATATCCCAAGAGATGCTGTTAGCGAGCTATCTGACATTAGGTTGCTGGTTCGCTAGCTAACATTACGTCACCCCTTGATTTTATGAATGTGAAATGTGAGATTAATAGTATACATTTTTTTATTTGATAAAAAAAAACATTTTGGGGTGAGATGAACCTGCCAAAACTCTGAAAAGGTATTATTCTACTTCAGAATTGTGACACACTATTGTTTCAAGCCTAAGATGTTAGTCCGTTATCGTAACATGGTGTTTGAATGTTCATAGATGAAATTTCACATTTTACGTTTCAGGTTTTACACATGGCTTTTCTTACGATCCTAACGATATGTGTGTTCAACCTTTTTGCAGCTGTTTGGCTCCATAGATTTTGGCCGACATTCCATTTTTTTTTGCAATGCTTTGTCACCATGTGGCAGTACATTGTCTGCTGACATAATATGCCAGTTGATAAAATTAAAACAGTCAAATACTTCACTCTGTAGTGTTATGTCAGTCATTAGGAAAAAAATGTATTTCACTGGAGCTGTGGATGTACTTTCTAAACATGGTTGTGCTCGGGTTATTGCTCCGACAAAGTAAATATTCTTAATAGATCCTGTTTAGCCATCGCTAAGGGTTGATTTTTAGGCATTGCATTGTTTTCTATAAGAATCCCTGCTCACACTAAATATCTTGCTGCATACCTCATTTGTTTGTAGCAAAGCTTATTTTGAGACTCTTACTCATTTGGCACAAAGTTGCAGGTGGCCCATGTGGGTTTGTGTTTGTCCTCCGGCCTTGAATGATTCATTGCAGGCAGACCATGTGGGTTTGTGCTTTTCCTCCAGCCTTGTATGATTCATCCACTGCCAAGTCCAATCGGATGCTGCTTAGCCTCAGCCTCTCTGGCTAATGCAGGCTTACATTAGCACACTCCTTGAGCCTGCAGCTACACTCATTTCTGGCAGTGGAGGACAGGGGCTGAGTGGCAGGCCTGTGAGATGAGAGGAGCTGTAAACACAGGAAGCAGTGCAGAGGAAAGGAGAGGAGACCCGGGTGAGTGGCAGGAAGGCAGACGGACAGCAGCAGCAGTGGTCTGCAGCACAGGCCCAGGGGCTGGATGCTAGCTCAGCACAGTGCTCCGAGCTCAGCCCTGATTACAAACGGAGCAGAAAGGATTGACAGCCCACTAAGCACCTGGCTGTCTCAATCACCATTTGTGGTGAAGTTGACACAGCTGGGCAAGTTGCTATAGAAGTGCTAGCTACACACGGTCTATTTGGATCCTTCTGTCAGATGATGATGTCACCTATCACAAGTGGCAATGCTGGGGAAACAGGTTGGCTAAAGTGGCCTGCAAAAGTATGTCGGGTGGATAAGGACGAGGAACCTGCTTACAGACTCTACTTCTATTCTGTATGTATTTTTTAAGCCATCTTTCTTTCTCTCTCTTCACTCCCCCACTCGTTCTGCATGTGTCTGTTTGTAAACCTTCTTTATAAAATGGTAACTCTTTTAAAACTACACCAAGCTCTTTCCTGTGTGCATGTAGAGGCTGTCTGTGACCGAGTTGCATAACAAGACTGTGTATTCTCCATTTTAAATGGAGAAGTGCTGAAATAAACAACCTGCACTGTCTACCATAGTCAAGGCCAGGTGGCAGGTGGCAGCAGCTGATTAAGTGGATCAGGAGAGCCTTTCCATAAGCCTTGCCTACCTCATGCTGTACAGATAGGAGTCAGTCAAGATAGGCTTCCCTTCATGTCAAGAGTCATCTGTGATAAGATGGCTGCCAATCCCATGAAACGGTGTTAATATTTACTGTCAGCTGGGCGACGCATTTGCTATGATGGTAACGTAGCTTGCTATTTGTTCATTTCAGTGGGATTTGGCTACTCTGTTTGATGTGCAGCCTAGGGATGTTGGTGCTTGATCCTATTGTCCTTTGCTTCCTATGCTTTTCTGGTAAGAGAATGAAGCTGGGCATTTCCATCTAAAAGGACCCATGAGCACCAACATAGAAGCATGTCAAATTGGGTCTCAAATGAAAGCAAGGAGTGTAGGCTTGGGTGGTATACCGGGTATTTGGAAATGGCCACGATGGTTTTTCAATACCATCAATGCTGTTGAAACTATTTCTTTGAAGTTTTTTATAGATTTTTATATTTGTAACTGCTTTTTAAATAAATACCTGCAGTCAACTTGTACAATACATAAGAAGATAAAGCAGATCGCGTTCTTCATTTCACCTGTCACATTGTTTTACATTATGAAGCATTCGTAGTTCCCCAGAACAGGTGAGCCAGTCATGTTTGTTTGTAAGTAGCACAATGGGAGAAAGTGTGAGCAAATCAAATTTAATTTGTCACATGCGCTGATTAGAACCTTACTGTGAAATGCTTACTTACAAGCCCTTAACCAACAATGCAATTTTACGAAAATCTGAGAAACTATTTACTAAAGAAAGGTAAAGTGACTATGCATAGATAATAAACCGTGACTAGCAGCAGTGTAAAATAGTAAAAAAGTGCAAATAGTCCAGGTTGCCATTTGATTAATTGTTCAGCAGTCTTATGGCTTGGGGGTAGAAGCTGCTAAGGAGTCTTTTGGACCTAGACTTTCGCTTGCCATGCGGTAACAGAGAGAACAGTCTAATACTTGGGTGGCTGGTGTCATTGACAATTTTGGGGGGGCCTTCCTCTCATACTGCCTAGTATAGAGGTCCTGTATGGCAGGAAGCTTGATGTACTCGGCCATACGCACTACCTTCTGTAGCGCCTTAGTCAGATGCTGAGCAGTTGCCGTAGCAGACGGTGATGCAACCGTTCAGGATGCTCTTGATGGTGCAGCTGTAGAACTTTCTGAGCGTCTGTGAACACATGACAAATATTTTCAGTCTCCTTAGGGGGAATAGGCGTTCTCGTGCTCTCTCCATGACAGGCTTGGCCTTAAACTGCCTTAATTTGGAAGGGTAGCAGCTAATGGGGATCCCTAATTAATACAAATACTACAGCCCCGTTGACGTGAATGAGGGTGTGTTTGCCCTCCTTTTCCTGTAGTCCACAATCATCTCCTTTGTCTTTGTCAGGTTGTTGTCCTGGCACCACACTGCCAGTTCTTTGACCTCCTCATATAGGCTGTCTCATCGTTGTCGGCGATCAGGCCTACCACCATTGTGCCTTCAGCAGACTTAATGATTGTGTTTGAGTCGTGCTTGGCCACGCAGTCGTGGGTGAACAGAGAGTACAGGAGGGGACTAAGCACGCATCCCTGAGGGGCCCCCCGTGTTGACGATCAGTGTGGCAGATGTATTGTTATTTACCCTTACCACCTGTGGGCGGCCTGTCAGGAAGTCCAGGATCCAGTTGCAGAGGGACATGTTTGTTGATGGTGTTGTGAGCCATGAACAGCCTTTCAAAGCACTTCATGGCTACAGCCGTTAATGTTATGGGTCTGTAGTCATTTAGGCAGGTTACCTTGGCGTTCTTGGACAAAGGGACTATGGTGGTCTGTTTGGAACATGTATGTATTACAGACTCAGTTAGGGAGAGGTTGAAAATGTCAGTAAAGACACTTGCCAATTGGTCTGCGCATGTTCTGAGTACACGTCCTGGTAATTTGTCTTGGCCCCACAGCCTTGTGAATGGAGTTTTTGGGCCTGGTCTTTGTTCAGAAATCCAGAAGCTTTTTTTAGGTCGTAAGAGATGGTAGAAACATTATGTACAAAATAAGTTACAAACTGTGGGGGGAAAAACACTATCACCATGGGTGAGGGGCCCGTAAAACGGCAGGCATCCCCTCCGGCGCAGAGAGTGATCAGGGGCATTCAACTATAGTTGTCCTCCACAGAAAATAACTTAGTGCAACACAATTGGCAGGAAATTAGCTTAGAATGAAAAATAACATTTGTTTTGCAAAAACAATATTTCTGTTTTTCACTGAAAGAATGTAGCCAACTCCTAATTTTTTGCTTGCGTTTTACCAGAGAAAAGTAGGCTACACCGAAAGGTAGCTACAGCAAGTAGACCAGACCCTGGTCAGTACACAAAGATAACTGTTTCTACAGCAGATACTTTAATTCACAGCAGACAGTATCTTCCATACAAATCTTAACCTTGTGACCCATTCTATACATCTGTTGTTCGTCATGTAGGTTTTAGCTATAAAAGACCTTGGTACTTTTGTCTCAGGGCTCTCAATGAATCATCTGAGGGTGATTCGTCAACCAGCCATCATTATCGTAGAGCACTCAATTGATTCACTTTATATGTGTGTGTTGTATTGACCTGCTCCCTTATTAATAAGTTATTAAAGATTTAGTTTAAGTATTATACTGACTTGTGTGATAAGTTTATCTCCTCATTTGATAGTAAAGAAATTAACCACCACAACTTACAATGGCTAGCTCCAAGTCGTTATATATTTAATTTTCTTTCTTGTGCATTTTGATATTTGCCTCATGACTCTTGCATGCTTTGTTGACTACAAACTTTCTTTATCCAACCGTGGGACAGACTGTTTGTTCCCACACTCGGGACTATTGGTTACACAGACTTTTGGCCTCCCGTCCTATTCTAACCACCTCTCGCCGGCTTTGTATTCATGTTACCTGATGAAATTGCTGTACAATATGATTGTGTTGCCATCTAATTCACTTCCAAATGTCATATATCAACACGCAGAGCTCTCCCTGTTATCTGCCGTGCCTTGATTATATTACTGCTGATGATATCTGGAAATGTGCATGTACACCCTGGCCCATCTACTGTTTGCTAATTCTACTGCCCCAATTCCGATTTGTGCTCTGATATTTGCGTCACTGTTTTCTTGCTCTCGCAAAAGCCTGGGTTTTCTACACATTAACCGGTGTCCGAAATTAACTTTTTGGCTCACCTGCCAAGGGGACTGGTAGATTAATAAATCCACCAGCCAAGCATATTTTTTACCAGACAAAATAATAAATAGCCTTTTTGTGTAATATAAACATTATTTTAAGTAGGTTTCATCGAGATAATAAGGTATTCTGTTGAATACAAACTTAAAGAAGAGGCCAGGGCAAAATTTGAAACAAAAATTATTTTAATATATTGATCAACAGTTAATCAAATCAAATTTATTTGTAGAGAGAAATTTAAAAACAACTGTAGTTGACCAAAAGTGCTGTACAGAGTGCAAAAATGCCAAACAGTGGGCACACAATGAAATGAACAAAACCGATCAGATACAATGAATAAGAGCACATAGAAGTCAAAACAGGGCAACAGCAATGGTAAGATAGTTATGAGAAGTTCAGTGGACATAGAACTGGTGCTTTTTTGATACAAAGGGGAAACGGGGGAAGCAGATCTACAAATCCTTTGATTTGAGTAGAAATACCCTGATAAAATAGAGACTTATCACATGCTGGTTAATTTTGACTGTGGCTAGATTTCATTTCCCAGCTTGAATACAACGGAATAATTCTCAAAATTCTACTGAAGTACAGTATTTGCTATTAAATGTACTCAAGGATCAAACATAAGTACATTTAGAATCAGATGCTTAATAATAATTTGAATCAACTTAAACCTCATCAGTCTCCTCACTCTCTACCGCAATCACCCTCTTTGCACAGTCCATGAAGTCTGTCCTCCTGATAGAGTCCTGGTGCCACATCATCACAGCTTTTTACCAGTTCATACTCCCTGATCTCTGGAGAGGACAGCTGGACCATGAGGACGTCTGACAGTGTGTCAGACTTTAGGTTGGACCGCCAATCAGTTTTCACCTGTATTAAATGGTATTAAAACCTCTTTAACATTCAGCTGTGGAGGCAGGGAAGAACAGGACCAGGTCAACCAATCCCAGCAAGCCATCAGCATTCCTGCCCTGACTCCTGTTGACACGAAACCAGGACATCTTCTGCAGGGACTGAGGCTCTTGGTACATCAGCACCTTCAGGACAGTCCACTGTTCAGGGATCCTTTCAACATGGATGCCAGAGGTCTCCAGGACAGGCTTGAAATGGTCCACCAGGGTTTTCAGTTCAGTGTCACCAAAATCTAGAATAATTGTATACATTACAACAAGCATCATGCAGTTTTAATTCTCAAACTATAAACATTTTGCTCAGGTGTGTTAGTGTGTCATGCAGGAAGCCACAGAAGCAGATATCAACAGCCTCCCTCTTAGTACTGCAGTATTTCCTGGCCTTGGCCTGCTTTACACCTCAGACATTTTAGGCATCAGCAGATTGAATCTGAAATGCATAAAGAACAAAGATTGCAACTGTGTTTGTTGTCATTTACTGAAACATGATGACTTTTGGAGTACTTGGCATAGCAATCTAGACAAGCCCCTGTTAACATGTGCTTGTCGAGCCCCTGTTAACATCACAGGAAGTGGTCCAGTGCAAGCAATAGGTGTCCTGCCAATTCTGGTGGGCACCAGTGGTGTGTGCCCAAGAGCCTGGAAGCTGTTTACCAGGTTTGCCCTGTTCAGTGGACTGGTCTGGTAGGTGTAGAGTATACTGAGGTCTTCTAGTTTCTGAAACTTCACGTTGGACCGGATGGCATCAGAAAAGGTCAGTTCATGGCGGTGTGCCATACTGTGGATGCCGATTTGATTAATGCCCTGTCCCCCTTCAGCCGGATGACCACACCATTCTTGGTTCCGGTCATCACAGCAACTCCATCTGTTCCCAGAGCTACCAACTTGCTCACACACTCTCATCACACACTCCCTCCATGATGCCACTGATGGTGTTGCTTATGTGTGCCGCGTCTGCCTTCTCCACCGACTTGATGCCAAAAAACTTTGACTCGATCTTGCCCTTGTGACAGAATCTGACTTAAACTAACTCCTCCTCTTTCACAGACCTGTCTGTGGCGCCATCTGACATAATGGCGAGAAATGTTGTGTTTTTCAGATTCTTTCTGTTGTTGTTTCTCTCCACCTCTGCAATATAGTGCATAAACTCTTTGGCCTGCTTCTCTTTTCTATATGTTGAGCCCACAGCGATTATTTTCTTTTCATCCAAAATGCAAAAATCAAACATCAAATTAATTAAATATACAATCAGGTTATCCAATATAGCTGGCACATGATTGTGCTAAATTTGCCCTCTACCTTTTGTTTACTTAAGGACCAATACTATAAGGCTGGTAAGTAAATTGTGTCACAATGCCTTAAAATCTAAACACCATCTGGAGACAAACATTAAAATAGAATGTTACAGAGCCATAGGAATGCATGGAGAGCCATGTCAGCATCAGTAGGCCTATCATTTTATTGTATTTATACACTATTTTGAGGAGAACCCAAGCTTATCAAGAGCTGAGAAATAATCGGACTACTGGACCACGTCTGTTAAATATACTTGAAAAACTAGCTACAAAGGTAATAGTCTAGCTACAAGAGTAACAACATTTTCACTTACTCTCACATCCACTTAAAGTCAGAAAGTGGTCTCGCCTTCTTGCCAATGGCATGTACAGTCCTTAACAGTATCTTTGTGCTGTTCTGCTCTGACATTGCCATTTGCGCCGTCACAGAGGGTGTCAAGAGGAGAGGCTCCGATTCAGCCCGGGACACAGACACGTAGGCAATGTGACACTTGCTGTGTTCATGGTCACGAATGTTCTCCAGCTTTATCGTTTTATTTCCAATGACAAATGAGTTGTTTCTGCTTTTATCTTCACCATACTGGAGACACACAGAACAACTCATCACCACAGCCTCAGCATCATACTGTAGCCAGCCTCTTCAAACTCCTTTATCTCCAAACCTCCATTTCTCACAAAACATTATTTTATTTTTTCAAATCAAATTTATTTATATAGCCCATCGTACATCAGCTGATATCTCAAAGTGCTGTACAGAAACCCAGCCTAAAACTCCAAACAGCAAGCAATGCAGGTGTAGAAGCACGGTGGCTAGGAAAAACTCCCTAGAAAGGCCAAAACCTAGAAAGAAACCTAGAGAGGAACCAGGCTATTTTTTTTAATGTGATTAGTCCTCCTTTTTGTCGGTGGGTTTTCGTTTCAAAGGTTGGCTTACTCCAGGTAAATGCTGCCACATAACAGCTATTTAATGAATGGTAGCTAGCAGCAAGTGAGCGGTGTCGAGAAGCTGGTGTCCCGTACGGTAAACAGTGCCGCGAAACTAGGCGCACTAGAGATGGTCTGTGGCTGGCAAACATGAGTAATTTCCTCCGAGCCATCATGCCAAATATTTTATTACTTTACTATTTTAGTACAAACATTTACCCGCCAGTGTGTCGGATAGCCTTCTGTGATATAATTTCCAAATGGAAAATCTATCCGCATTTCTTGCTTGGTGGGTGTTTATTTTCGAACCCTGACGTTAACACTAGAAGCTTATTACCTAAAATGGATAAATTAAAAGTGTGGGTTCACACCTCCAATTCAGATGTGTTGGTCATTACTGAGACATGGTTGAATACTGATGTTAACCTTTCTGGTTATAACCTTTTTTTTGGCAAATCGGATCTTCCAAAGGTGGGGGGGTGGCAATCTTTACCAAGGATCACCTTCAGTGCTCTGTTGTCTCCAAGTCTGTCCTCCAAACAATTTGATTTGCTGCTTTTTAAACATTCAACTTTCAAATCATTATTTTTTGACTTGCTGGATGCTATCGTCCTCCATCAGATACAGGCCTGTACCCTACCTGCCCTAAAGCTCTCTCCTGGCCCCTTACACAAAGTCTGAATTTGTCCTGCTAGGTGACCTAAACTGGGACATGCTTAAACCACCTGACCAAGTCCTAAAGAAATGTGGCTCTCTAAATCTTTCTCAGAGTATTACCAATCCCACAAGGTATGACTCCAAACACACAAAAAAGGCTACTCTGCTTGATGTTATCCTCACAAATTATCCTAATAGGTATCAGTCTGGTGTTTTCTGTAATGACCTTAGAGATCACTGTTTACAGCCTGTGTTCGTAATGGGTGCTCAGTGAAACAACCTGTCCTGATTTGTCATAGATGCTTGCTAAAAAACTTTAATGAGAAAGCCTTCCTTCATGAACTGACCTCTGTAAAATGGTGTAGAATCAGCTTAATCCCCTCTGTCAAAGACACTTAGACCTTCTATTTTGATATTTACAGTGTTATTATATTATTATGTACATTATATTATATATATATTATATTATTATTATACAGTCCCCGGTTCGACTGCGATCTGGAGGAGTTACTCCACCTCAAGAATTGCATTTGGCAAAACGCTCGGCACACGCATACTCAGCCTGACTGGCTCTCGTTCCGGCAAATGAGGAAGAAGTGCACTCAGTCTATCCGGAAGGCCAAAGTTAGTTACTTTAAGGAGCAGTTCTATCTCTGTGGGTCCTAACCCGAAGAAGTTCTGGAGAATAAACCCTCCTCGCAGCTGCCCATGTCCCTTGGTGTTGTGGTGGTTACTGACAAGAAGGACATGGCTGAGCTCTTTAATCACCACTTCATTAAGTCAGGATTCCTATTTGACTCAACAATGCCTCGCCTGTCCAACAGTTCCTCATCTCCCACCCCTTCTAATGCGACGATCACCGATGCTTCTCCCTCTTTTTATCCTTCCCCGCTACAGTTTCTCCCTGCAGGCAGTCACTGAGTCCGAGGTGCTAAAGGAGCTCCTTAAACTTGACCCCCCAAAAAACATCTGGGTCAGATGGTTTAGACCCTTTCTTATTTAAGGTTGCTGCCCCTATCATCACCAAGCCTATCGCCAACATTTTATAACCTCTCTCTCCTTTCTGGGGAGGTTTCCGCTGCTTGGAAGGCAGCCACGATTCATACTTTATTTAAATGGGAGATCAAGCTGATCCTAACTGTTATAGGCCTGTTTCTGTTTTGCCCTGTTTATCAAAAGTGTTGAAAAAAACTTGTCAATAATCAACTAACTGGCTTTCTTGATGTCTATAGTATTCTCTCAGGTATGCAATATGGTTTATGCTCAGGTTATGGATGTGTCACTGCAACCTTAAAGGTCCTCAATGATGTCACCATTGCCCTTGATTCTAAACAATATTGTGCTGCTATTTTTATTGACTTGGCCAAAGCTTTTGATACAGTATACAACGCTAAGTGCCCCAATGCATAGTGTACATTTTGGTGGAGGGATAATGGTATGGGGCCATTATCCCTCATGATTCGGGCTAGGCCCCTTAGTTCCAGTGAAGGGAAATCACTACACTACAGCATACAACAAATATTGTAGACCATTCTGTGCTTCCAACTTTGTGGCAACAGTTTGGGGAAGGCCCTTTTCCTTTTCAGCATGACAATGCCCCTGTGCACAAAGCGAAATCCATACAGAAATGGTTTGTCAAGATCGGTGTGGAACAACTTGACTGGCCTGGACAGAGCCCTGACCTCCACCCCATCGAACACCTTTGGGATGAATTGGAATGCCGACTGCGACCCAGGCCTAATCGCCCAACATCCTTTCCCAACCTCACTAATGCTCTTGTGGCTGAATGGATGCAAGTCCACCAGCAAAGTTCCAACATCTAGTGGAAAATCTTCCCAGAAGATTGGTCGGTAGGGATGTCCTTGTCTCATCGCACACCAGCGACTCCTTCTGGGTTGGATGCGTGCTGTGTTAAGAAGCAGTGCGGCTTGGTTGGGTTGTGTATCGGAGTACGCATGACTTTCAACCTTCGTCTCTCCCGAGCCCGTACGGGCGTTGTAGCGACGAGACAAGATAGTAGCTACTACAACAATTGGACACTACGAAATTAGGGAGAAAAAGGGGTAAAATTCAGATTTCGTCTGAAACAAATGTTGTCTTGTTTGGGGGCGAAGTTAATTACAATAATAGCCCGTGTGTAGAATAATTCGCAAAGAAGGATATTGCATATTTCTACAATTGTGTAGCTTTTCAAGATACATCATCATGAAGAGAATGATGATATTCATGTCCTTAATTATGCATTTCTGTATAGTACAGATCTGGTGCCCATGATGTAATTCAGTTATTGGATGTAAATCCACTTAACCTTTGGTTCAATAACCAAAACAAACTCAAATTGTCATTACTGACACCCCACATTCCTTTTGCAAACATCTTTTAGTCTTAGTTCGGAGCAGATATTTAAGAGTTTGGGGACAATGTGATCGCATAAAAAAACTAAAGGAGATTTTCCCGTAATTCGTTGACCAAACTTTGATCTACACAGTTCTTCCAGTAAATGTGTTTTTGTGAAATTTTCTGTGTAAATTGTTCCAAGTCATCCTTGTGCAAAGAGTTGTATAGTTTGTTAAACTTTGATTTCAATGGTTTTAGTTTAGTTGGGCATACATTTGAAAGTGAGTAATCTGAGTCAAAGCGTTAATCTTTTACTATGGAATTGCCCAGTTTATATGTAAAAAAGAAGAAAAAAAGTTGTGTATATTCCCAAAGGACAGGAAATAGTAACAGACCGGGACACTGCTTGCTGTTTATGCATGTTTAAAACCTAATGAGCCATATCAGCGTGTATTCTGTCAGCATACTAGGATACTGTAGTGTGGGAGGTTCACACCGAAGAGATGGCATGGGCTTATTTAAACAATAGAAGTACCACTGTATTGTCAGACACTTCATATAGTAGATATAAATGGTCATGGTAGTGTTTTAATTAGATCTTCTGAACAGTGTTGTGGAAATAATGGTCTTGTTGTAGTCTTTGTGAATGGTAGTGCCTGTCAGTGACAGTTGAGACTCGAGAGAACCATTTGACCCATGACACGACTTGGGATAGAACTCAGAGAACCTTGAGTCTGGTTCAAGACACAATTTTAATAACGATGTCCAAATTAATGTAAAAATATGTCGTTGTAAGTCAACTGTTCTTTTATTTGGAAAATATAAAATGCATGGAATGAAGTGAACAACAATCCAGTATGATATTACCATGACAATAACCATACTTCTATTCGCAGTTTTTATGTGAGAAAATTCATACCGTATAAAGAAAAATCATGACCGCTGTAATTAAAACAAAGTGCACGGTGATCTTGATGCTCCTTTACAATAAATATTGAGAGTCTGATTCTGGTGACATGATAATCGATGCTTGACTGCCGTTTGACGAATACTCTCACTCTTATCCATAATAATCTCATGTAGACTTAACCTAGCAGCACAGCCTACCAACACTATCTGCCAGCTGTTGGCTAGAGTACACGTGCTAAGACCAGAGTAGCACATCTGCTATTTAATGCAACAGTTGTGACAAAACTATCGGTTCATTTGAATTGATTTATTAGCATCCCCATTAGCCAACGTCTGACACATAACAAAAAAGACATTACAGACTAGACTTTACATTTAAAAACATTACCAGGTAGTCTGTGTGTTACACATACATGTCAGTACATAAAAACAACAAGTTGGTCACATGGGGGAGGTGTTGCTGTATTTGCTTTTTTTAAACCAGGTATGCTTTTCACTTGCACTATATAAGATGAAAGGCAGTTCCATGCCACTATGAATGGCTCTGGAGCAAATTGTATTGTGCACTATTTTTCTCTTAATTAATATGGATAGGGGGCACTATTTGAAAAGCGTGCCCAAAGTAAACTGCCTGCTACTCAGGCCCAGAGGCTAGGATATGCATATTATTAGTAGATTTGTATAGAAAACACTCTGAAGTTTCTAAAACTGTTTGAATAATGTCTGTGAGTATAGCAAAACTGATTTGGCAGGCGACACCCCGAGCACAATCCATCCAGGGAAACATTTATTTGAGCTCAATCTGTTTTCCATTAGATTTCTTTGGCAATCCCTTTTTAATAGAAATATGCTTGCAGTTAATATGGCTTCCACTAGATGTCAACAGTCTTTAGAAATTGGTTGATGTTTTTCCTTTGAGAAATGAAGAAGTAGCCCTTTCCTTGCTGAGTGTTAAGCCAAGTGTACTTTTATGTTTGGTGCGCGTGACCTGGAACTCGCTCCACTTTCATTTTATCCGTTATTAAACACAGTATATTCCGTCTTAAATTTGATTGATTATTTACGTTTTAAAATACCTAAAGTTGGATTAGGAAAGTTGTTTGAAATGTTTGGACCAAGTTTACAGGTAACTTATTAGATACATTGTAGTCATGTTGGGCGAGTTGGAACCGGTGCATTTTCTGAATCAAACGCGCCAAGTAAATGGACATTTTGGGGATATAACGATGGAATTTATTGAACAAAAAGGACCATCTGTGATGTTTCTGGGACATTTTGGAGTGCCAACATTAGAAGATCTTCAAAGGTAGGGCATATATTATATCGCTATTTCTGACTTTTGTCATCCACCTGCCTGGTTGAAATCTGATTTTCATGTGTTTGTATGCTGGGTGCTGTCCTCAGATAATTGCATGATTTGCTTTCATCATAAAGCCTTTTTGAAATCTGACACAACATAACAAGAAGTTAAGCTTTATTTTGATGTTTTACACTTGTGATTTTATGAAAGTTAAATATTTATAGTGATTTAATTTGAATTTGGCGCTCTGCAATTTCACCGGATGTTGTCAAATCGATCCCGCTATAGGGATTTGATCCCTAAGAAGTTTCAACCTCTGCAACTAAACTTCACCCAATAACTTTTATGCAGTTTTGATCATTATTCTTCTGATGAAATTGCAATGGAAACACATTGAACATTAGATTTGTATTCGGTACATGAAAATTTAAGTGAGAGTACATTTTTTGTGAATGAATAGCTCTCAGGGAAGAAGAAAGGCAGAGGTCTATGTTTCATGATTAACTACTAATGGTGGGATTGTGGTAAAGTACAGGAACTGAAGTCCTTTTGTTCACACGATCTAGAATACCTCACAATCAAATGATGGCCAAATTGTCTCCCTAGAGAATTTTCTTCGGTTTTCGTCACAGCCGTGTATATGCCCCCTCAAGCCGATACCATGACAGCTCTCAAGGAAATGACACCTTGTACAAAATGGAAACTGCATATCATGAGGCCACATGTATTATAGATGGAGACTTTAAAGCAAATCTGAGGATAACTCTACCAAAGTTCTATCAGCACATCACCTGCAGTACTTGCGCTTCAAAAACTCTCGAATAATGTTACTCTCCCTTCTGGGATGGCTACAAGGCCCTCCCCCCAACCTCCCTTTGGCAAATCAGATCACGACTCCATTTTGCTACTTCTTATTTCTTAAACGCAGAAACTCAAACAGGAATTACCCATACTAAAGACTATTCAATGCTGGTGTGACCAATCGGAATCCACACTTCAAGATTGTTTTGAACACGTGGACTGGGACATGTTCCGGGTTGCCTCTGATAATAACATTGACGTATATACTGACACGGTGACTGAAGTGTATAGATGTTGTTCCCACTGTGACGATTAAAACAAACCAAACTGTGGATAGGCCTATTTATATGCTTTATAATGCTATGTCTGGATTTGATTAGAGCTTTGATCGAAAATTCAAGCCTGACGCGACCTGAGCCTGATGAGCCCTACATTAGACATTTTTAATGAGCCCATGCCCAAAAAAGCCCAAACAATTGTGCTGTTATCCAATACATACAGTGCATTCAGAAGGTATCCGGACCGCTTTTTTTATTCTCATTAATCTACACACACTTCCCCATAATGACAAAGCAAAAACATGTTTTTAGACATTTTTTGAAAAATGTATTACAAATAATTTATGTAAATTAGGTTTCAGAGCTTTTCCTATGGACTTGAAATTGAGCTCTGCTTCATCCTGGTTCCATTGAACATCTTTGAGATGTTTCTACAACTGGAGTACGCCTGTGGTAAATTCAATTGATTGGACATGATTTGGAAAGGCACACACCTGTCTATATAAGGTCCCACAGTAGACAGTGCATGTCAGAGCAAGAACCAAGCAATGAGGTCCAAGGAATTGTCCGTAGAACTCCGAGACAGCATTGTGCCGGCATATATCTAGGGAAGGGTACCAAAAAATGTCTGCAGCATTGAAGGTTCCCAAGAACACAGTGGCCTCCATTTATTCTTAAATGGAAGAAGTTAGAAACCACCAAGAGTCTTCCTAGAGCTCACGAGCCGGCTACCACCCTTTTCCTCATCCCTGCACCTTAGAGGCTACTGCATAGACATGGAACACTGGTCACTTTAATAATGTTTACATACTGTTTAACCCATTTCATATGTATATACTGTATTCTAGTCAAGTCCATCCTATTCAACAATTGCTTTACATGTACTGTTTTATCCTATGTATTCTTCAGATATACTATGTATACTGGCCATAACGTCTGTGACGGAAAAGTCAATCACTGGCCGCGGGTAGTGTTTGGTATACTAACACACACACACACACACACACACACACACACACACACACACACACACACACCCCCTCCCTGCGACGCTAACTTGTGTCGACACAAGTTAACTTCGCTATCTTAGTACATACATTACAAACTTTATTCTTACCTCCCATTAGTAATAGTTTGTTATGGTATAAACAATATACAGACAAGCATTCATGTTTAAGTTAAGCAACATTTATTGTACTTATCAATGTTATGGATGAGCGCGCTGTTTGTTTGGTTATGTTCCTCTTCTCCGTCTCTGTAGCTTCGGGTATGCTGGGATAAGGACCAGAGCTATGTCAACCGAGCTGGCTTTGTAGTGACTGTCCATATTGGCCGTTCATGTGAATGGGCATATTGGAGGACACCATGTCAGTAGTGATGGGATTTTGTAAATATGTTATATTGTATCATGAGAAATGGATTACAAAGGTGCAATGTATATCATTCATGTTTAGCTGAGTGGAAAATGTAGGCTTTGATGATGGTAATGGCTTCATTAATTAGTGTTTGGTATGTCCTGATGGGAGGGGCTTCCCCTACAAAAGGAGCGCCTCTCTCAGTTCAAAGGGCTGACCATTTTGGATTGAGCTGCTGATGGGGCAGCATTGTTTTTAGCTGTCCCGTCATGTACAGTGGGGCAAAAAGTATTTAGTCAGCCACCAATTGTGCAAGTTCTCCCACTTAAAAAGATGAGGCCTGTAATTTTCATCATCGGTACACTTCAACTATGACAGACAAAATGAGGAAAAAAAATCCAGAAAATCACATTGTAGGATTTGTAATGAATTTATGGTGGAAAATAAGTATTTGGTCAATAACAAAAGTTTATCTCAATACTTTGTTGACAATGACCCCTTTGTTGGCAATGACAGGGGTCAAATGTTTTCTGTAAGTCTTCACAAGGTTTTCACACACTTGCTGGTATTTTGGCCCATTCCTCCATCTAGAGCAGTGATGTTTGGGGGCTGTTTCTGGGCAACATGGACTTTAAACTCCCTCCAAAGATTTTCTATGGGGTTGAGATCTGGAGACTGGCTAGGCCACTCCAGGACCTTGAAATGCTTACGTTGCCCGGGCGGTGTGTTTGGGATCATTGTCATGCTGAAAGACCTAGCCACGTTTCATCTTCAATGCCCTTGCTGATGGAAGGAGGTTTTCACTCAAAATCTCACGATACATGGCCCCATTCATTCTTTCCTTTACACGGATCAGTCGTCCTGGTCCCTTTGCAGAAACACAGCCCCAAAGCATGATGTTTCCACCCCCATGCTTCACAGTAGGTATGGTGTTCTTTGGGTGCAACTCAGCATTCTTTGTCCTCCAAACACGACGAGTTGAATTTTTACCAAAAAGTTATATTTTGGTTTCATCTGACCATATGACATTCTCCCAATCTTCTTCTGGATCATCCAAATGCTCTCTAGCAAACTTCAGACGGGCCTCGACATGTACAGGCTTAAGCAGGGGGACACGTCTGGCACTGCAGGATTTGAGTCCCTGGCGGCGTAGTGTGTTACTGATGGTGAGATCTTGCGTGGAGCCCCAGATCGAGGGAGATTATCAGTGGTCTTGTATGTCTTCCATTTCCTAATAACTGCTCCCACAGTTGATTTCTTCAAACCAAACTGCTTACCTATTGCAGATTCAGTCTTCCCAGCCTGGTGCAGGTCTACAATTTTGTTTCTGATGTTCTTTGACAGCTCTTTGGTCTTGGCCATAGTGGAGTTTGGAGTGTGACTGTTTGAGGTTGTGGACGGGTGTCTTTTATACTGATAACAAGTTCAACCAGGTGCCATTAATACAGGTAACGAGTGGAGGACAGAGGAGCCTCTTAAAGAAGAAGTTACAGGTCTGTGAGAGCCAGAAATCTTTCTTGTTTGTAGGTGACCAAATACTTATTTTCCACCATAATTTGAAAATAAATTCACAAAAAATCCTACAATGTGATTTTCTGGATTTTTCTTCTTCTCATTTTTTGTCTGTCATAGTTGAAGTGTACCTATGATGAAAATTACAGGCCTCTCACATCTTTTTAAGTGGGAGAACTTGCACAATTGGTGGCTGACTAAATACTTTTTTGCCCCACTGTATACTTTTGATGGCAGTACTGTTGTTTCTCTTCCAGATTCACTATGTAAATAAACACCCTTGCACAGAAGTACTTTTGCGGCTCTGCCATCTTTTTATTTGATAGAGGTTAGGTTTTTCAGTGTAGTCTTCTGGCCTACTCTATGCAACAGTCTATACATCCCATTATATGGAAGGAGAGTTTACATACATTTTATACATCCCCAACCTGGTAGGAGAGTTTACAGTCTAACCAGACACCTAAGTATTTGTAGTTGTCCACATATTCTAAGTCAGAACCATCCAGAGTAGTGATGCAGGCAGCGATTGGTTGAAGAGCATGCATTTAGTTTTACTTGCATTTAAGAGCAGTTGGAGGCCACAGATGGAGAGTTGTATGGCATTGAAGCTCGTCTGGAGGTTAGTTAACACAGTGTCCAAAGAAGGGCCAGGGGTATACAGAATGGTGTCGTCCTAATAGAGGTGGATCAAAGAATGACCAGCAGCAAGAGTGACATCATTGATGTATACAGCGAAGAGTCGGCCCGAGAATTTAACCCTGTGGCACCCCCATAGAGACTGCCAGAGGCCCGGACAACAGGCCCTCCGATGTATGATTGTCTTAACTCACCATCACTGTGGAGCTTCTCAAAGTAATTTTTCCTTCGTCTCGAACAGCAAGTCAACAAAGTCTGTTTTTACATCCATTGAGAATGACAATAGTTCCTCAACGTAGCCTATTTAAAAAAATATTTACAACTCTCTTCCTTTCGATTACCACTCAGCATGAAAGGTGAAATGTCATGCTCTGATCCGGTGGAAACAAAATAAAATAGGCCTACCTGATTTACTTCTTATCCCTACAGCTGAGTCTGTCTGTCCAGAGCTCACTGACCTGGGAAACTCTGAGGAGACAGAATATGTTATTCAATGTTGCAAGTTTACTAGCACTAGCTTCAGGCTGGACCAAGTTAATCCAATACTTGATACAATGTTTCAAGTTCCTTGCAGACAGGGCATGCACAGCCAATGTGATTTATAGGATATTTAAATTCCTCGTGATATTTTCTACCTGTTGGCTGCAAAGTTTTTTGTTGTTGGCTTTATGTAAACTATTTTTACATATTGGCAATAGAAGTTACTTTTAGATTTGTATAATTTTCACTGTTGGCGCTGGGAATGTAAGCATTTCGCTACACCCGCAATAACATCTGCTAAACGTGTATGCGACCAGTAAAATTAGATTTGATGCACAGATTTTTATCCGCAAGAAGTCACTTTGGTGGAAACACTCCACTGGTGGGAAAATGTAAATATTTTCTTTTTGCGGGTTTTAGAATATTTGCATGAAAATCTGTCATCAATTGGATGGAAACCTAGCTAGTGTCAAAAAAAACTATTTTGTGGTCATGGAGAACATAAACCTAGATAGATGCCAGGCTTTCTCAATAGATGGAAACAGCCGTCTTTAATTGGCATTGCAAAGTGGGACTCACTGCTTATAAAGCAGATTTTCTTTTGGCATTCATGCATGGGATCCTCTAGACCATGTTGTGATATGTGTGTGCTTGTCTGTCTGTGCATATCTGTTTGTATGCGCATATATGCATGCATGTGTGTGTGAGTGCGAGAGAGGGGAAAAGATAGTCACTCCTAGCTTGCTCTCGCCCTCGCCCTAACTCAATGTCACATGAGGTGCCAGGGCCCAGAGTTCAGAGACGTCTCTATTAAACACAGTACTCTGCATTTATGTATTATAAGGCATTTGATGCCCCATTCTGATTAAAACCTAGACTTATATGTACATGTCCTCCTGTTACCAAGCAGCATAACATAACATGGTGTTTTATTTTTTAATTTTTAATTTTACCTTTATTTTACTAGGCAAGTCAGTTAAGAACAAATTCTTATTTTCAATGACGGCCTAGGAACAGTGGGTTAACTGCCTGTTCAGGGGCAGAACGACAGATTTGTACCTTGTCCGCTCGGGGATTTGAACTTGCAACCTTACTAGTCCAACGCTCTAACCACTAGGCTACCCTGCCACACCCTGCTACCCTGGTGTGAAGAACCACATTGTGCATTTCAAAACTTTACATGCTATATCTGTCCAGTTTGGGACAGGTCTCCTCAGATGGCCATAAAACATTTGTGCACATTCTCTAGTGTAGCCTAGTCTATATGTAGGCCAACCCTGCTGCATAAACATTTCCATCTGCCGTACAGAGCACCAGCTTTTATCAACAGCTTGTCAGTGTTATAAACTTGCAAATGTGTAGTTAGTTTTTGGTATTTGGTACCATTTGACGTGATCCCCATTTTGTCTGCAGGCATCCTTTCAGCGCTCAAACAGCCATGACAAGGTGCGGAAGATTGTTGCAGAGGAGGGCCGTGCTGCTAGAAATCTCATTGCCTGGAGTGTTCCTCTAGAGAACAAAGAGGAGGAAGGTCAGTGATGTCAAAATGCACACAGGCACACTCACATGCTTAAATGGGGCTTTCAATGCTGTCAGATTAATGACTGTCTTAATGTACACTGTGTTTTTGCCAGATATTTTGTTATCTTGGTGGGTATACAATTGGTTGGATGGGGAAACTCCAATGTTCACCTCCAGTGGCAGAAGTTGATGTTTACTTTTATAGTGCATGAATCAGAGGGCATTGGGGTGAGGAAAAGTCACAAGTCCAGACACTGCTCTTAGTTGGAATACAACATCTACTATAACAAAATGACATCCTCAAATTCATCTCTCTGTTGTTCTTTCGATTGGCCCCACATCTATACTACCCCTCACTGAGACTACTACAGTAGATAGATTAGAGATTGCCTGCCCTCTGATATTTCTATATTTGAGATGGTATGCAACTTTGCATTAGTGATTCCAACTATTAAGTTAAACTGGTGTCAAGATGTACACTGATAATGTGTGTCAGTTCATTAGTTTAAAAATATCAATATGACTCTGATTTAATGAGCTTCCCATCCACTGACTAGGCAGAAAAGTGGGGTTTGTTTTAATTGATTGACGGAAAACAATCAGATTGCCAGCTTTTAAACAACACGATTGATTATGATTAGGAACATACATCACATCAACCCAGTTAGTCCTTTGAATGACCAAAGGCAGAATATTTTCTAACCGGCTAGATAGGTTCTGCAATGGGTAACTACAATAAAGAAAGCTGTTTAATCTGTGATACCAATAACCTGCTCTTGCTCACAGCTTTTTCATTGTAACAGGGTTGTTTTTCCACAGTATTTGGGCATTTTTGCCAAAGTAAGCACCTTTTACCTACTCTGAGAATGTTGGGCAGAGAACAGTTTGAGAGAGAGTGTTTTTCTCTTGCAGGGCTTTGTTACAGGTGTGTGTGTGTGTGTGTGTGTGTGTGTGTGTGTGTGTGTGTGTGTGTGTGTGTGTGTGTGTGTGTGTGTGTGTGTGTGTGTGTGTGTGTGTGTGTGTGTGTGTGTGTGTGTGTGTGTGTGTGTGTGTGTGTGTGTGTGTGTGTGAGGTTCTGCACTTTTATGTTTAGTTACTCCCTCAGGCCATATTCTATCTTTGGCAAAACGAAGGGTGACCAGATCAATGTAAAAGCCATGTGTGTGTGTTTCAGAACTAAATGTTTTTATTTTTATGTTTCACAGGGAAGTCCAAAACTCATACCAACACCCATTTGAGGAACCAGCGGATCAACTCTGTTCTGCACAGGAATAAGAAACAGGTGTGCATAATACATCGTCAATTCTTAAACTAATGGGGATAGAGGCCAATATTAGACCACATATTCTAATTTTGCCGCCCTTTTATAAAAAAAACTTAGTAAAAACTAAAGATGTGTGAAATGGTTTGCTCACTGCAATTTATTCACCTTTACCACTAGAGGGCATTGTAGACGTAGTTGCATCATATTATTTGTCTTAAGTCTTCCCTCTTACTGTCTCCACAGAATGCAGGCCTGGACAGCAAGAGTACAGCCGGCGCCTTGCTTGAAAAGGGAGCGGAGAAGAGCCCCTCCAAAGCCAGGCAGCCGCGCAAGGTGGACCTGCGAGCACGATACTGGGCCTTCCTCTTCGACAATCTGCGGCGGGCCGTGGACGAGATCTATGTCACCTGTGAATCTGACCAGAGTGTGGTGGAGTGCAAGGTAGGGACCCAACAGACTGTCACCCAACACCTCCTGTCATATGTTAACTCTAGCTACTTCAACAGGGTCCTTCTCAACAAGCTCACAGACGATAAATATAAGTAGTTGGAGGCACGGCAGAGCACCACACCTCATCAACACTAGAGGGAGATATTGAGTTGATAACAGATTCTCCCTCTCACATTCTTGTTCTCTGGTTAGTGTCAGAGGGGCCTTTGAAGGCTTGCTGGTGAGAGAATTATCACAAGGCACTCTCCTGGGTCTGGCTGGAGGGGGTGGATGTTGATGACATGGTGTAAACAGTGTGGATTTGTGGCGTGTGGTTTTCTGGGGTTGTGCTAGTGGGCTTGGAATGGAGGCTGGGCTGGCCGACTGGAAGGGAAGCCATGCTGGAGTCTCTGTTTGGGGCAACAATGAATGTGAACTGAAAGGATAGGCTACTGATAGCACACAATAAGGATATTGGGATTTGTTATGAAATTGTTGACGCTTACAACTGAGTTTCATTCCAACAAACACTATACATCCATTTTCAGGAATATTGGTAAATTAGCTTTTATTGATAAGAGTACAAAAATAAATAATGAAATAGATTGGTGTCTTTTCACTCTCTAATCATGACATGGGGTTGTTCAATGTATTTGTTTAAAATCTATCACTTGATGGCTTAATTTCAGAAACACACATACGTTGTTGTTGTTTTGCAAAATGCTATATATCCTCCTCACGCTGAGAAAGTAGTAGTACTGCTAGGTTTTACAGTCAAACGTAACAAATAACTACATTTATTACAAAGAAATGTACAAATGAGACATTTGACATCAATAAAGAAAAAAAAAATATATATTATTCAATACAATGTGAGATCTATATGTAAAATATTTCCATTTTCCATTTGAGTCATTTAGCAGACGCTCTTATCCAAAGCGACTTACAGTAAGTGCATTCATATTAAGATGGCTCGGTGAGACCACCGCATATCTCAGTCATATATACAGGATACAAACATTCCATTCCAGCTAAACAATGGATATATAGCATTTTGCAAAATAACACATTTTCATACACATCTAAAATCTATGAATAAAATATCTTATTTTACACACACATGAAGGTAGCCCCATAAGCAATCATTTCTGATGAAAAAACACAAATGTGAATTATTGGTGGGTATAGATATTTGGGCGGCAGGGTAGCCTAGTGGTTAGAGTGTTGGAGTGTTGCAAGTTCAAACCCCCGAGCTGTTAAGGTACAAATCTGTCGTTCTGCCCCTGAACAGGCAGTTAACCCACTGTTCCTAGGCTGTCATTGAAAATAAGAATTTGTTCTTAACTGACTTGCCTAGTTAAATAAAGGTAATAAAATAAAATGGCGTTTTGGAAATAATCTCAACTGTTATCAGTGGTGTACACCAGGCATGGCATGGTATGTTGTTGAGTGTCACTCCAGCAGCACACTAATGCCCTTGTTTACTAGGCAGGGCCAGTAGTGTAATACTGCTCCAGGGCTGTCCTGCCATGTTGATCTGGCTCTGCTCTGCTGTATTGATGAGTCTGCCATGCTGCATTATGCTGAGCATGGTTGTGGTGACTGCGTGTGGTCAGTGCTGGAACACACTGCCCCTGCCTGTGGTCTCCATGCTGACAGTAGGGCTGTGTGAGATGTAGTCTGGCTGCTGTGTTGTGTTCTCACCCCAGTGAAGTCTAATGGGCTGGGCTCATATCCCCGTCAGTCCCACGACTCCCACCCAGCCAGCCTCAGCCTGGCCCTAATGGACTGACTGACTCTAATAAATGATTGAATTAGCTGGAGGGGAAGCAGAGTGCTCTGATACCACCCGGCCACAATCCCCTGGAGTGGTGTAAATCTGCACTTTGTGCTCTCGCACAAACACAAACAGGCCCACTGCGCTCTGCCACCCACAGGCACATAGCGCTGGCCTGGTGATGTGACATCACTTTGTTCTCAGGCCTATAGACGAGTTTAGACATTTAGAACTGTGGGGAGAGTTTGATTGTGTGCTTCTGTTGTTTGAATGAGACTAACAGACCAACAGATACAGTTCAGCCCTTCCTTCATCAACACTGGTTTCTCCTGTGTGGGACCCTCCAGCCCCAGCCAGGAGAGCCAGACCATGCAGTGATCTGATTTATGCTTGTATATTAATAACGCTCACATCTCTTTAACCCACAGCCCCCAGGTCTAATTAGTTATTTCTTATAAACCATTTGTTCCATCTGGGCCCTGATTTATGCCACATCATACTACGCTACCATGCAGGGGAGGAGAGCTACAGTAGAAGGGATCTACTGCATCATAAATTATGACTTTGAGGAAGCTTCAAGGCAAAAATAAACATGATTTGGCACACAATATATTGTCAGAAACTAAAAGTGAAATTGGATGAACTTTCACTCTAATAAATGTTTTCAGCATTTCATTGCTACTGAAATGACCATGTTTTTACTGTTCATCAGGCTTCATATGACCTCTAGCAGGTTTAAATCTTTATGCAGTTTTCAGGAAATCTTAAGTACTTCTACTTAGGTGAGTAGTATTTGTCGGCAAGTGTGTTGGTTTGTGTTCTGAATATGGTTTTCAGTGCCTTCACGCAGTGTCACACCAGGCAGTGCCTCCCTCTGTCCTCAGCTGTTGCAGCCTTCATTATCAAATGAAACCAGCAGCGGAGGGCCTGGCTGGGGCTGTTAACTAGCTCTAATCAGCAGGCCTGCTGCTGGACACATCTTTCACTGAGCTGACTTCTCTATTAACTAAAAGCACTGTGAAGCTTTACTCTCAATTACCACTCCCTCCCATACTCCCCATCAATCACCAGAGCTCTGTCTGGGCTGACTGCTGAGGAGGGGACAGATGGGCTATAGTCTTCACAAGCCAGTATGTCCCCTCTCTGTCGGTTTCACTAGAGTGCTGAGCGGAGGAGAGGACTGGCTCGAGCCTTCACAACTCACTATGTCCTCTCTGTGATAAACAAACATGAACCTCATCTCTTACAAGTAGGCTAGTGCACATACATTGTGATTTATAGTTTTTTTGACCATGTCAGAAGACCTATAATAATTAAAGAAATATGACTCCTTATGTAGCCTACCAGTTTGACTGAGTTTTAAAATGTTGTATTTTGATAGCCACCTTCACAGAAGATGGGAAATGAACAGTGGGTAGAGTGAGATTAGGTATCAGATGGACAATAGGTGGCGTCACCGGACTCTCCCTGTGCAAGAAATGATTACAAGCCAATTAAATTTGTCCTGGCCCCTCTGGTAATGTCATTGGTAATTTCAGCCCCACCTCTTGTGGTGGATCAGTGGTGCAGGGAGAAGTATTTTTACTGAGATGTTTTTGTCTTCCCTTGTCATGGGCTGAATAGAAGGGCCTCTTACCTGTTTGTGTGGGTGAGATGTGCTCCACTGACTGTGACTGGGCCTGGCCCTGGCCCAGATTCCCACTCCTCTGTGTTATAGAGGTGCAGGGGGCGTTTGGGTTACTGGAGCCCCCAAGTGCTGTGAGATTTGGAGCTGGATAGAGCCTCTGAGATTCTCCACAAATAGAGACCATACACAGGGTGCAGAGATCTGTGCCACTTCTCCCTCACTATGGCTGTTTCCAAAGTTAACCTATTACAAGACCACACTGTACAGTCTGAACTGAATTTCAAATCATAATCTCTAAGACAAAGTAGTTTCTCATTGTGCTGATATTATATGTGGATGATTGCAGGGGCGTCAAGCATCTAAAAAATCTTAAGGGACACAAGGTACGTAAGGATGGCTGGGGGGGGTCTCGGCCCCCCTTTCAAACACATGAAACAGCTTTTTCCTGCTATTTATAGCTATAATCAATAATCATCTTGTTAATTCTATGCAAAAAAATATATATATCAAATTTTTATTAAACGTATATTTTTCTGCATATCTAAGCATACCTCTTGAGCAGTTGTTATCCTCCTGACTGGTGGTTCTTTTATTAAGGAAACTAAATATGCTTCTTTGCATTTGCTAAAATCTAGGTAAGAGATTTTAAGGAATGTGAGTTTTATTCAGTACATTTAGTTATTCCTTGCTTTTCTAAAACCTACGAACCATGCCAGCTAACATGGTTAATCTAGCTACTATAACCTGATTAACAGCCTGAAATGGCTACTTGGTAGCTAGGCTAGTTATGAGGTTGGGAGATTGGGAACCTGTATGGTCTAGCTAAAGCATACTTCATAAAATTGACAAGTAGCTAGTAGTGTTACAGAAGAGAAAAAAATATTGGACAAATCTGAGTGGGCAAGTACCCCTGCGCCCCCTATCGGCATGACTCCTCTGGATGTTTGTGTGATTGGTGATGGATACACTGAGATGCCCCCGTCTGTCTGAAAGGTGTTTGTCTTTATTTAGGAGGTGCTGATGATGTTGGACAACTATGTGCGGGACTTTAAAGCTCTCATCGACTGGATCCAGCTGCAGGAGAAGTTAGAGAAAACAGATGCCCAGAACAGGTGATTGACCGATGTCTTGCCTTTCTTTCTCTCTCACACAGATGTGTGTATATGTGTGTCATCTATATATATATATATATATATATATATATATATATATATATATATATATATATATATATATATATATATATATATATATTCCATTAGCGGCGGCTGTCGTAGAGCTGAGCGATGTCGATTTGATTAATTAAAAATAATGTCTTTGCCCAGTATTCCAAATGCCTGTATCGCAAGAATCAAGATTTTGTTATTTTTCATTATGTCTGCTTGTTCACGTGTTGTATTTTTGGTCTCATCTCTTTCACTCCTTCTGTGATGTATGCACCCCCCGTTTACACCAGAGATCTGTGTATAATGAAAAGATGCTTGTATCCGCCCTAACAATGTGAGTCTTTGTCTCAAAGGTGGGAAGACAGGCGACAAGCTTAGATCCAAAATAAACCCATAGAAATGCATTGGGCTTATTTCGGACAGATTTTAGCGAACGTGAATCCTCTCGCTTCACCACTTCTTCTATGGTTTACACACACCAAGCCCCTGCTCTGTCTCTCACGCCAACAAAGTTGAGAGATCACATGGACACCTAAACACATTGAGACATTAGTTTACTGTAATAGAGAAGTAACATTTTCTAACCATACCCTTTTTATGTCTCAACTACTCAAATTGCATGCAGAGCAGACACTACTAAAACAAGAGTATCGATGAGCATTGATTCTGGAAAATGAATGCTCAGGTTGTCGTACGCGGCATTGGGGTACCACGCACCACTAGCAGCATTTTAGCCAGACTGTTATACAAGCTGTCTAGTCTGTTTATAAGTGTGCAATAAAGCATAACACACCATTTTATATAAGGAATTGGCAACTCGTTCTCATTCTGATAAGGTAGGCCACTTGATTTCAACATCTGACCAAAGTGGACAGGCTAACATGCTTTTCAAGCAATTGGAGACAGACAGAGGGGTGTGCTCGTAACAATTCAACTGTTCAACCTCGTTAGCTAGCAAATAGATCCAAGTTGGCTAAACTTGAAATATAAAGATTAGCTGGCTAAGCACGAGCATGTGGACTTGAGATTGTTGATGAGACCTGTTATTTTCTATAGCCTAATGCCTACTACAAGAAGTTAGTCATTTATTAGTGAATGTGCATTATGCATGGTTCTAGTTAAGTGTGTAACAAAAAAGGGCATTTTCATAGACAGACTTGAAAGCCAGATCCGTGACTATTACAACAACAAAGCAGGTTAACATATGTGGATGAAATAAATACACTATTAGTGGGTCTTATGGTTGTGGAAGGCTTATATTTAGCCTAGGTATAACTTCACACGCCCTGAATTAATTCGATTATTGCTGATTCTTTGATATGCTGTGTATTTTACCTTTAATTGTACACTGCCTATTTAGAGAGAACATACACAAAATTTTAATGCATATCGTGAATCGCACATAAGTTTGAACAAAATGTAGATATGATTTTTAGGCCATATCACCCAACCCTAGGCTGTCGGCTAATCAACCGATTACAGATTCATTTTCCACTTCATATTTAAAAGTTTCAATTCACTAGTCAGTCGAGCCCTCTCCTGCTGGAATGAACGACATGCATTTTCTAGCGATCTGTTGATAGGATAGACACCCGTCAGTCACAAAGTGAGTGATGACAGAGAAACGCAGTCTGCTGTCTATCCCGCCTCCCTGTATACCTTTTGTGTGCTGGGGTTGGTTGCAGTCGAATTTCTATACACGGAGAGAGCAAGATGCTGGTGAATTTGTATGTCCCATGTGATGTAAGCGGTAACGATGAGTCAAAATCCACGATTTAGCCTAATATTTCTGGCATATTCACGTGTTGCACATAGCTAGCCTCGGAGTCTTGGAGCATAGTAGGCTATTTACCGTGCTTTGACAACTAAACCACATGTTGACTAGTTTATAAAAGCTGTCGAACTGACTGAATAAAGTCGATCTCCCATATCCCTTTGCCATTCATAAATCATGCAACGTGGTTACTCTATGTCCATGGTATCGCATCCGGACAAGTAAACCAAATTATTTCCCAGGTTTCCTTTCCTAGGATGACGGGACTTGCCAGACATTGACGCTAAAGTGAGCGACTCGTCTTGTCAGTGTAGCCTATCGAATCTGAAAGAGACATTTATTTGGCTCCCTGATTTGAATAGTTTACTGGTAGGTTTCTTGGCGATTATCTTTAGATAAATTATGAAAACATTCGATGAAGATGGTGAATCATCACTGCAGGAACAATAGGTAGTGGAGAGCCTCATTCTGGTCCAAATACTGTGTGATAATACGGGCCCAAACGGAATCCAGGCATTACAACGGAATTTAACAATATACTTTACTTTAGTAAGGAACCAACTAAATGTATTGAAAATGTTTTAATTTTCCCAAGTGTATCATAAGAAATGAGCAGAATGCATCAGTGATAAGTATTTGCTGTAACTTTCTGAAGAGGTAACGAGAATGTCGGTGTGTGCGCGTTGCGCGTCTCCCACAGTCTTCTGGTAGATGGAAAGTCTTTCCCAAAACCTTCTCAGTTAAATCTTAACTACAAATTATCCTATGCTTACCTGGCAGAATAAGTTCATTATTTTCATCAATCCAGTGGGTATTTGTTTTGCAAACTCTACCATCACGTGCGCTACAAAAACACAGCTAAACAACAGCCTCTTGCTAGGTGCACACTTGAATTAAAGGGTAACTTCACCCACAAATCCAAAATTCTTAGATTTTTCCCAGACCTCAAAAATAGTCTCCAGATGTGGTTTGAGCATTTGTGGATTCTGAACATCTCGTTGTGGACTTACAACATCAAATTAGTTTGTTTCTCTATTAAAAGTGAATTTGACCGCGAATCCCTAAACTGAAGGAAAAAAAACTGAGACCTGGAATAACAAACTTGAATACATTTTTCAAGATAATGTGGGCTGTGTACTAAACATTTATGTTTTAATAAAACACAATTTGAAAAACAAACATCATTGTCGCCATTCCTATCTTGTAATAAAACCGTATCTAAGACAGGTTAAAGGTTTAATGTTCTCCAACTTAGAAAATAGTCCTGATCATATAGAACTAGACAATATCCAAAACAAGACATTAGAATCTACCAAAATAGAGCTCCTTCGGCCAAAGAATCCTTTGCCCTGGGGCGCCTGGCTGTTTCTATTTGGCTGGGTACTCACACTGCTTTCGCTCTCTGTCTCGCTGTCACTCGCTCTCCCATCGCTCCCGGAGGGAACCTCTAAGTGACATCTCTGCTCCATGCCATTGAGTCACAAACACACTGGATCAATGGCGTCTCTTTAACACAGTGACCACAACACCTGTTAATTGACTAAGATATAAAAATCCAAGCTTTTATGTTGTCTCCCAATTTGTACATTTTACATAGACTGTTAATCAATCAGACAACCTTTGTTTCTGTGTTCCATTAATTGAGTTGTTTTTAGCTAAAGTGAGACATAAATCTCACCCTGAACTATGGTACTACACTATATTACAAGTTTATGAAAAACATATTTTCTTTGTCCCCTCTGAATCAAGACCCACGTCTTTGGCTTGGGAAGTGCGTAAAATGTCCCCAGGTCGTCATGTGTTGCCTAGCCCCTCATCGGACAGAATGGTCCCTTCTCCTAGTGCTCGCCGTGCCCTCAACTTTGGGTAAGATTTCTCCAACTCATTTCTGGTTCAGTTGACGGCCCTAATCTCCACTGTTTCCGATCTGAGCTCAAATTGCTTACCATCATGTTTATGTAATGACTGACAGTCATTATGAACACACAGCAGTCATCAAAATCTCTTGTTGTTTTACTCCCCATCAGCACATTCTGGGAAGCAGTACAATCTGTTACGCCTCAGCATCTTTCAGCTGCAGCCTGGCTGACATTAGAGCGTCTGCTAAATGACTTAAATGTAAATGTAAAATTACGTGTAAAATGGTCAGCCATCATTAGATGTTTACAGTTAGCGAAAAGGGAATGCAAATGCTAAAACCTCTAACAAATCAATGTAAGATATGATGTGCCGACTGGTCTCGGTTGGTAGAGGCTACTCTGTGCGTGATCTGATCAAGGGGATTGATTGCTGATGGCGAGGCATTTGTTTAATGTAATTTGTTGAGTCTCACTGGCCCTCGCCACAGAAACAGTGGGAGGTGTAGATAAGTGTGGTTAAAGACTGCTGAAGCATCAGTTCAATATGTGCAGTTCCCTGTAATCGAATGCTGCAGGAAATGGGTATTGATCATGAAGGAGGTCTGTTGCCTGAGACAGCCCTGTAGGCCCTGGGAGTGTTGTGATGAAAAGCCCAGCCTGGAAGAGGCAGATGGAGCTGCTCACCTTAGGGTCATCTCTTTTAGTGGTCCTCACAGCCATTTGTACTATTTTTGTACAGTGATAATCTCTCTGGTTGAAATGCTTTTGTGTATGTTGGCATTGTTCTCTTCTGGTTCTTATTTATGTGTTTATCTCTCCAGTGGTCCTCCACCCACACTGGCGGTAGCTCGTCTGTCCCACACGGGCCCCAGCTGGGCTGAGCGTGTCAAGTCCTCCCAGTCTCTCCCTGTCCCCAGCCAGCCCAACACCTGTCCTGTAGAGAAACCAGGTAAGCAGAGCTCTTTCCTCCACATCTATAGAATGAACTACATGATCCTCATCATTTAGTACACCTCTGATGTCCTTTTGTCTTCAGGGTGTGTCCCCCCTTCTGATTAACGCCTATGGGGCATTGACATTTGTTTTGTTCTCTTCTTATTTGTGTGTGTCCTTCTGTGTCCAGGTAAGAAGGACTCTGAGGGCTGGGAGACAGTCCAGCGTGGACGTCCTGCTAGGCCTCGCTCTGCCATCATCGTAGCCAAGGTCAGCCCGGTCCTGGCCCACATCAGCCCTAACGACGACAGTAACAAGGAGAACCAACAGCTCCTTGGCAGGTCCTGCCCCCTGGAGAAAGACACGGGTCACTGTGAACAGACAATCCCTGAGGAGCCTGTCCCACTTGAGGAGACTGCAGAAGACTTGGAGAAGGGTAACATGGAGGTACTGAGCCCTGACGTCGCTCACCCTCCCAGGAGTCCCCAAATATAAATTATTCAGGAAGACGGGAGATGTGGTGCAGAGTAACTCAAAACCGTTTTATCAGCCACATTGTTTTTGTTTTGGGCTCCACAGTACTCATAGACAGCCTGTCCAGACGGGGCATATCAGTTTTAACACAATTGATCGTACACTAAAATTTCAGAGGCAGAAAGATGCCATTTTCACTCATTAAATAAATTCTCTCTCAATGCCTCAGAACACATTGGGTAGGGGTGTATTCTAGGCATTGCTTGATTTAGACAGATTTCATGTGTTTCCACATTTATACTGAAAAAAATTATAAACGCAAAATGAAACAATTTCAACTATTTTTACTGAGTTACAGTTCATATAAGGGCATCAGTCAATTTTAATTAATAAATTAGGGCCTAATCTGTGGATTTCACACGCCTGGGCAGGGGCGTAGCCATGGGTGAGTCTGGGAGCACGTGGGCCCACCCACTTGGGAGCCAGGCCCAGCCAGCCAATCAGCAAATCAATTTTTAGTTTAGTTCATGAAACATTTTACATTTTGCGTTTATTTTTGTTTTTGTTCAGTATAGTTTATTTGATGATCTGATGAGGGTGTTTAGGGCATGTTAGTACCAACCTCCCTGCATGATGTGTGTGTTAATCGTTTTGATTTGTCACTGCTCTCATGAAATGCTTGGAATATGCATGTGTTTAATATTGTGTGTGTGTGATTGTGTCGGTGCAGCCCCCAGCAGACAGTGTGCAAGACTCGGGGCAGTGTGTCGACACACCCCGTGAGGACACGCCTCCGCCCATACCAGCCCCAACCCCTTCTCTTACACAAGCCGAAGACCCTACCCCCTCTGCAACCCTATCCCTACCAGCTCCAGTCCTTTCCTTAGCCCTCCCTCCGTCCCTAGACACGGCCCAGATGGATGGGCCCAGTGCTCTGGGGAACAAGGGGGCTGCCGGGGGTGCGTCACAGGGCATGGCAGCATCTGCTCCAGGACAGGCTGAGACTCCCATGGCAGCGGTGAAACTGGAGAGTGTGCTGGACCCCACAGAGCTTTCCACTGTGAGTGCTGAGCGATGGAGGAGCAGAGGGGGGAGGGCTCAGTGCGGGGGGGGGTCAGAGATCCCCCAGGGGCCTTCACCGCCTAAACAAAGTCAATCTACAGAACCTTCAACCACAATGTGAGATGACATGCTGCACAGCCCCCTCAGAACCTCAGTTTACTTGGGAGTGTTGATGGTTGGCTGTGAGAGGATGACCATATGGGTCCGGTTGTGGGAGCTCTGAAAGCAGTGTCTGTCGTGTTCGTTGCTGGAAGTAGCCAGCCCAGTTGTTATGCTGTGTTGATGAAGTGGGCAATAATCAAAACTTGACTGTGATTTGAGCTGAAATGGTGAGAGAACCTATGACAGGGTGTCCAGTTCAGGGACAGATTCAGCCCAAAGGGCCAGGGGTCATGGCATGTGTACAGTTGTGGCCAAAAGTTTTGAGAATGACACAAATATTAATTTCCACCAAGTTTGCTGCTTCAGTGTCTTTAGATATTTTTGTCAGATGTTACTATGGAATACTGAAGTATAATTACAAGCATTTCATAAGTGTCAGACTTTTATTGACAATTACATGAAGTTGATGCAAAGAGTCAATATTTGCAGTTTTTCAAGACCTCTGCAATCCGCCCTGACATGCTGTCAATTAACTTCTGGGCCATATCCTGACTGATGGCAGCCTATTCTTGCATAATCAATGCTTGGAGTTTGTCAGAATTTGTGGGGTTTTGTTTGTCCCCCCCGCCTCTTGAGGATTGACCACATGTTCTCAATTGGATTAAGGTCTGGGGAGTTTCCTGGCCATGAACCCAAAATATTGATGTTTTATTCCCCGAGCCACTTGGCTGAGAAGCAACCTGAATGGTCTCAGGATACTTTACTGTTGGCATGACACAGGACTGATGTTAGCACTCCCCTTGTCTTCTCTGGACAAGCTTTTTTCCGGATGCCCCAAACAATCGGAAATGGGATTCATCAGAGAAAATTACTTTACCCCAGTCCTCAGCAGTCCAATCCCTGTTCCTTTTGCCGAATATCAGTCTGTCCCTGATGTTTTTCCCGGAGAGAAGTGGCTTCTTTGCTGCCCTTCTTGACACCAGGCGACCCTCCAAAAGTCTTCACCTCACTGTGTGTGCACATGCACTCACATCTGCCTGCTGCCATTCCTGAGCAAGCTCTGTACTGGTGGTGCCCGATCCCCCAGCTGAATCATCTTTAGGAGACGGTCCTGGCGCTTGCTGGACTTTCTTGGGTGCCCGGAAGCCTTCTTCACAACAATTGAACCACTCTCCTTGAAGTACTTGATGATAAATGGTTGATTTAGGTGCAATCTTACTGGCAGCAATATCCTTGCCTGTGAAATCATTTTTTGCAAAGCAATGATGTAGGCATGTGTTTCCTTGCAGGTAACCATGGTTGACAGAGGAAGAACAATGATTCCAAACACCACCCTCCTTTTGAAGCTTCCAGTCTGTTATTCGAACTCAATCAGCATGACCAAGTGATCTCCAGCTTTGTCCTCGTCAACACTCACACCTGTGTTAGAGAATCACTGACATGATGTCAGCTGGTCCTTTTGTGGCAGGGCTGAAATGCAGTGGACATTTTTGGGGGGGATTCAGTTCATTTGCATGGCAAAGAGGTACTTTGCAATTCACCTGATCACTCTTCATAACATTCTGGAGTATATGCAAATTGGCATCATACAAACTGAGGCAGCAGACTTTGTGAAAATGTATATTTGTGTTATTCTCCATTTTTGGCCACGACTGTACAATGACTGTGTCAGGTATTAGTTTGTTTTCTGTAGCTGGTCTCCACTGTGCATTAGTGATCAGCAGCCTTCCCGTGTCAGGTTTGTTACTGCCTATGTAGTCTCTCTATAGTTCATCAGGAATACCCTCCTTCACTAGCAGGGTTACTGTCTGTCATAGATACTTCCACAGCACTTTAACCTCTTATGGAGGTTTTCTCTATACCTAGAGATTATGTCTTTTGAATGATCTACAGGGAAAGTCATCTTTGCTCAGATCAAACACAGGCAGATCTGGTCTTAGTTCTGGAGTAGGCCAGACACCTCTCTGGGTGGCTCAGATAAGCCCAGTGCTGTTTAGACTCCCCTGCAGGACCCTAGTTAGAGACAAACAGCTTTGTTGGTGAGAGAAACCTCTCCCTTATTCCCCTTGTTAAGTTAGATTGGAGCTCTGGTCTCTCTGGACTGGAGTGCAGCTAGCTATCTATTCTCCCTGATGGTAATTTCGGACTAAGGAAAGACTATTTGTCAAGTTCATGTCAGAAGTGTAAAGACTAATAGACATTGAGACATTTTGGTCTCCATCAGGCTATTTAGACTAATCTAGTAGATATTTATTCCGACCTGTGTTTCATTGTTTTGAACCATGTCAGTGAAATGGTCCCTTAGTTGTGCCTCCTTCCACCATCTCGTCATCCTCACAGTGAACTTGTTCTGCATGACTCCTGAATGCTTCCTCACCTGTGATCTTGTGATTGGTCGATGCAGTTAACTTTTTTGGTTTGATCTTCTTTTCAGTTTTGACATTGTTATAATACCAACATCTCAAAATGGTACTCTTAGAGCTGTATGAAATGAAGACACATTCTTCAAAATAAAACTCAGGAAATGTTTTAAGTTGATCCCGCCAAGCCCACCACTATATAATAACAAATTTCAAAGTCTTGGTAAAAGCAATAGACAACATTCCTGCATTTTAGAGATGTCGAGATAGACCCTGACTGCCAGTGGGCTTGGTCAAACCTGAATGACCTGAGGAAGGAGCTGTATGTGAGTCTGTGTGTGTGCTGTGTGTCCAGCCCCAGTCCATGGCAGAGGTCCTGGCTAAGAAGGAGGAGCTGGCTGACCGCCTGGAGAAGGCCAACGAGGAGGCTATTGCCAGCGCCATCGCTGAAGAGGAACAGCTGACCAGAGAGATCCAGGCTGAGAACAATGACCTGGAGACTGACAACGAGTGTGACTTCTCTGTAAGTCACATACCTCACACACTCACGCTTTTCTTTGGTCATATGAAAGTAGTTTGGTGGTTAAAAATGTGAAGTGGTAGGATCTCTTTCCCCAGGTCTTGAGTTTTGCTCACCTTGCAATATCCTAATGATTGTCACTGATCATGAACTGATTCTCTCTCTTCTAGGCCAGCATTGGCAGTGGAGGTGGACTCAACATGGACTGGAGTGACATGTTAGCCGATTATGATGGTAAATCTCTTTTCTTTTTAGTTGTAATTAATCTATACTGTACAAAAATATAAAGGCAACATGTAAAGTGTTAGTCCCATGTTTCATGAGCTGAAATAAAAGATCCCAGAAATGTTCTATAAGCACAACAATATTATTTTTCTCAAATTTGGTGCACACATTTGTTTGCATCTCTGTGAGGATTTCTTCTTTGCCAAGATAATCTATCCACCTGACAGGTGTAGCATATCAAGAAGCTGATTAAACAGCATTATCATTACACAGGTGCATCTTGTGCTGGGGACTAAAAGGCCACTCTAAAATGTGCAGTTTTGTCACAACACAATGCCACAGATGTCTCAAGTTTTGAGGGAGCGCGCAATTGCCATGCTGACTGAAGAAATGTCCCCCAGAGCTGTTTCCAGAAAATGGAATGTTAATTTCTCTACCATAAGCCGTCTCCATCGTTTTTGAGAATTTGGCAGTACATGGAGTTATGTAAGGGAAGACCCCCGTGAAATGGACAAAAATTAATGGCTACTTATTGTCATTGGGCGAAACATATACACAATCGCAAATACCACTCAATTGGGTGGCAGTTGGTCAAAAACATATTGCAAGTGGAACATAGAAAATTCCGGGTGTAATAAACCAAAATCCCAAAGGGGGTGAGCGCGCTCCACCATAGGATTCTATGTGGGAAATGGTCAAAGTCAGGTCTCAAGGGAGAAATCTTCACAACCTGAATAAAAAAAATGAACCTCGTAAAAAGTGCGTTTTTGGACTGTTTTTTTTAATAAATATTTTTTTGTTGTCAATTATACATATGTATGAACCGTATGTACCTAGATAGATTTGTCTTATGCGAGTTTGTTCATAAGGCCTATGTTTAGTCCATTTGCCATATATGATCATAGGAAGTAGGCTTCCAAACCCAAAAGTGAGTGAACCATGTGCAAATGGCATATATAATGTTGAGATGGCCTATATACTGACCAAATGAAATATATCACTATGTTAAGCCCTAAATAAACCTAGAAGGTCTATTTGTCAAGTTCTGATCATAGCAAGTTAGAATTTCTCATTGGTGTTGATTCAGCATGTTAATTTCGTAATGGGAAGTCCTAATGAATATACATTCGCAATGGACACTGTCATCTTGCAGAATAGCATGTTCACACTGACAATATGCTGTATAACATGTTAAGACGGGCAATGTATTACACTACCGTTCAAAAGTTTTCGGTCACTTAGAAATATCCTTGTCTTTGAAAGAAAAGCACATTTCTTGGTCCATTAAAATAGCAACATATTGATCAGAAATAGTGTAGACATTGTTAATGTTGTAAATGACTAGAAACTGAATATCTCGTACAGCGCTGTGTACTACTCCCTTCACAGAACAGCGCAAACTGGCTCTAACCAGAATAGAAAGATGAGTGGGAGGACCCGATGCACAACTGAGCAAGAGGACAAGTACATCCGTCTCTATGGGACGAGGCGGTTTCAATGCACCTAGTCTTGTTATTCTGGGGACTTTTCTAAATGTTGTCATTTCCGCGATGTTAAAAATTAATTGAAGATATTGCAAATTTACGAGGCTGTTTCTCGACCTGAGAACCTTCTAGAGCCACATAACTCACCGCGCACTACCAACTTAAGCTCTAGAACAGGTTTATAAGTTTCGGAGCTCTAGGTCTGATGGTTTGATGGTTCGAAACGCCAGTAACTATTGCAGGCTCCGTCTGTATAAGCCCCACACTGTCACTCCATATTGGTTGTGTGTGTGAGTGCAGAAAAGCACGTAGAGCTCCGAAACACGCCTCAACAGGATCTCTAACTTTTTAAAGAAAAAAAAACATTTGTTTAACCTCTTGCTCCTACCTGGCATGCAGGTCGTCCCATCTAGAGTTCTGAAAATGAAAATGCGCTACTCTAAATGCTAATAGTATTAGTTAAAACTCAAACGTTCATTAAAATACACATGCAGGGTATTGAATTAAAGCTACACTCGTTGTGAATTCAGGCAACAAGTCAGATTTTTAAAATGCTTTTCGGCGAAAGCATGAGAAGCTATTATCTGATAGCATGTAACACCCCAAAAGACCCGCAGGGGACGTAAACAAAATAATTAGCATAGTCGTCGCTACACAAACCGCACAAATAAAATATAAAACATTCATTACCCTTGACCATCTTCTTTGTTGGCACTCCTAGATGTCCCATAATCACTATTGGGTCTTTTTTTCGATTAAATCGGTCCATATATAGCCTAGATATCGATCTATGAAGACTGTGTGATAAACGGAAAAAAATAGCGTTTCATAACGTAACGTCATTTTTTAAAATTCAAAAAGTCGACAATAAACTTTCACAAAACACTTCAAAATACTTTTGTAATGCAACTTTAGTTATTAGTACACGTTAATAAGCGATAAAATTCATCAGGAGGTGATGTCAATTCTATAGGTGTCCGTCTCGAAAAAATGTCTGGAGAGAGCTCGACCAAAACATCCGGTCGGAGACCGGAGGCGAATCAGTTCCCTTGATTCAGTTTGACCAAGAATCAAAGCTGAATCAAATGACAAGACTCTAGACAACGTGTGGAAGCTGTAGGCACTGCAACCTCGGCCTCATTTAATTCGGTTCACTTTGAACAATTCCTGGAAGTAGCGCAAGGATATTTATTTCCATTTTCAGTGATCAGATTTTCCTGCACTTTTCGATGAAACGCACGTTCTGTTATAGTCACAGCCGTGATTTAACCAGTTTTATAAACGTCTGAGTGTTTTCTATCCACACATACTAATCATATGTTATGAAATATGGATATGAAATGTTGCGCGATTTTTAACAGAATGTTCGAAAAAGTAGAGGGTCGACTTAACAGGTTAACCATCATGAAATGGACGTTGTACAATTTCTCGTAAACTACGATGATAAATGGCTGGTTCATGTACTTTGACGTGAAGCGGTCAAATTTGTGCTGTATTACCGTTTTCGACCTTCAATCCCACAAAATGTGCATGAACTCAAAGAGCATTGTGGCCTCTGCCATCATGTTTCTGGGCTAAAAGTACATTTGGCCACCCACTGTGCTCGAGTTTTGTCTTTGAAGTCTGTTTCATTTACGAGAAAAAGCCATGTCCATTTGATTATGAAATGTCCATTTGCAATATACAGTCAGTTGCCATCTGCTGGAATTATCTGGTACAGCAGAACATTTCCAAAAATATATAAATGTATATCTTCGAAAACGAGTCTCCTTGACACTGTATTTTTTTACTTCCTGGAAGACCAGGCCTTGGGGGGCGACCTGAGGCCGTCAGACTATTTTAATATCACTCGAGGTCCTCTAGTAAGGGACCATCCATTTGCCCTATGAAAATGCTCATCAATCATAAGGGAGCTGCTACATGGGTCCCTTAAGTATGGTATAGGCAGGCATAAGCTACAGACAACAAACACGATTGCATTTCATCAATGGCAATTTGAATTGCTAGAGATACCGTGACAAGATCCTGAGGCATGTCACCCATTGAGCATATTTGGAATGCTCTGGATCGACGTTTACGACAGCAACTTTGCACAGCCATTGAAGATGAGTGGGACAACATTTCACAGGTCACAATCAGCAGCCTGATCAACTCTATCCTCAGGCGATGTGTCGCGCTGCATGATGCAAATAATGGTAACACCAGATACTGACTGGTTTTCTGATCCACGTCTCAACTTTTAAATTTAGTAAAAGTCTGTGGCCAACAGATTCCGTATTCCCAGTCATGTGAAATCCATAGATTAGGGCCTAATGAATTTCTTTAAATTGACTGGTTTCCTTATGAACTTTAACTCAGTAAAATCGGTTGAGTTTTATATATTTTTGTTCAGTACATATAATGAAATGTATTGATGCTCTTGCTAAAGACACAGATGTGGTCAATGTCTAGACTCACCTCTCTCTGCAGCGAGGGAGCCCTGGCGTCAGAGCACCTCCTGGGGGGACATCGTGGAGGAGGAGCCTTCTAGACCCCCTGGCCATGGAATCCACATGCACGAGAAACTGTCCTCACCATCTCGTAAAAGGTGAGACACACTCCCACCCTCATGTCACGCTGAAGTTTGTCAGAGAAAAGATCTTGATTCATGTCAAAGTTCATTGCTACTGTGTGTAAGACAATTGGGGGAGAGGAAAGTCGTTTTTTCTGTCTTTGTTGGCAGAACCATTGCGGAGTCTAAGAAGAAACATGAGGAGAAACAGCTGAAGGCCCAGCAGCTCCGAGAGAAACTGCGGGATGAGAAGACCCACAAGCTGCAGAAGCTCCTGGAGAGGGTGAGTGGCCATGCAGTGCAGAGCCAACAGGAAACACCACAGCCTAGCCCCAGACTGGCCACGAGGAGAGCTTCTGTCAGCACACTGCCAGATAGAATCACTAAATATCAGAGGCCAGCTCCGCCTCTCTCAAACCAGCTGGCCACAGATGTGTCTGGGAGAGACTTAGCCCAAACTCAATCTTTCATGACGTTTGTTTTTGTTCTTCAGGCCATCGTGGGATGAGTGAGCCCTTGAATAATCCTGAGTATTAACCACATAAATACATGAAGTGGTGTATATTCACATTAATCCCTGTGGACATAAGACCAGAGCGGGTAGCAGGAAATGCTTTGAAAGCAAGACACCATGAAAATGTCTACCTTGGTTAGAGAAATGTACATGAGTGAAATGAGCTGACCCAAGCTGTCTTTCCCTCACAGGAGAAGGAGGTCAGGAAATGGAAGGAGGAGTTGTTGGACCAGCGGCGGAGGATGATGGAGGAGAAGTTACTCCACGCAGAATTCAAGCGGGAGCTGCAGCTCCAGGCCATAGTAAAGAAGGCTCAGGAGGAGGAGGCCAAGGTACAGGACTGACCCCTGGAACACTGCACACCTAGCTACATGTCCAAGAGTTGAAGTATTTTTCTAATTAGATTTCCCTTGTGATAATACATTTATGACACTGAGAATGTTCTTAAAGCAATGGCAAACTAGAGTAGAGGCAGACTTTTAGATTTTTTTTGTAGCTTAATGATTCCGACTTCTTGACCGGTGGCCTTGTGACTCTGTACAGGTGAATGAGATAGCATTCATCAACACTCTGGAGGCACAGAACAAGAGGCACGACGTGCTGGCTAAGCTGAACGAGTACGAGCAGCGCCTCAACGAGCTGCAGGAGGAGAGAGGCAGGAGACAGGAAGAGAAGCAGGCCAGAGATGAGGCTGTACAGGTAACAATGAACAGCAGCTCCCCCTTTTCCCCCCAGACCTCTCTGGCTTACCCCAGTGTACAGTCCCACTGACTGGCTATGGTCCCCGTCTGTCTCCCCAGGAGCGTAAGCGTGCTCTGGAGGCAGAGAGACAGGCGCGTGTGGAGGAGCTGCTGATGAGGAGGAAGGAGCAGGATGCGCGCATTGAGCAGCAGAAGCAGGAGAAGGAGAGGGCCAGGGAGGACGCTGCACGAGAGAGGGCCAGGTCTGTACCACCTGGCTCACAGTCGGAATCACACATCTTTTTTTGGACTATCAAATGTTCATTGTTCTTCATGTATAATAGATTTACAGTTGGGAGTATCCGTCTGATACGGATGTCAAGGAGGATGGCTCTCCTCACTGAGCACGGTTACATGCACACAATGATACGATTATTGTAGGTAGTCAGATTAATATAATCGTTTGTTTAAAACTTTTACATGCTTTGCAAGAAGAACGATTTCACTAATAATCATGTTTCCATGACACCTGAAATCGGGCTACCTGATGGGACTTTTGATAAATGCAGAAAATTGCCAATCAAATAAAAGTTCTACCACAGTGACTGTTATTTTTGCAAATACTCTTTGATTCTGAGTTCGGACATATATAGTTTGTATGTGAAAGCTATTTCTAAAATGCATACATTCAGTTTTTCCCAAACTCACTTCACTCGTGCATAAGGGGAGGCTTGCGCTACCTTGCTGGCACAGGCACAGATCAAATCCACAGCTAGAATACTGACTTAAACTGTTTACATGTCCTAATCATTTGGAAAATTGCTCCGAAAATCGGCCTTTGCTTACTTAGATTTTGACGTTACAGTGATTAAGATAAGCAGAGTGTTTACATGACTAATTCCATACTCGGCCTACTGCCATAATCCACTTAATATTGAATTATTAGTGTGAATGTAAACGTACTCACTGCTCCTGTATGTTGTCCTCTCCACAGAGACCGAGAGGAGCGTCTGGCTGCCCTCAGCGCTGCTCAACAGGAGGCCATGGAGGAACTGCAGAAGAAGATTCAGATGAAGGTTAGTGTTGCTGCTGCACCTCACTCCTGTCCTTCATTAAAGACCAGACTAATGTTGACATTTCCTAGTTGCAGACCAGACAGAAGTTTACAATTTCTAGTTGACTTCTTGGTTGTTCTCCTTCCCAGCACGATGAGAGCAGTCGCAGGCACATGGAGCAGATTGAGCAGAGGAAAGAGAAGGCAGCAGAACTCAGCAGTGGCAGACATGCCAACACTGACTATGCCCCTAAACTGACACCATATGAGCGCACGAAACAGTGCTCCTTGTGCAATGTTGTGGTATGTACTCATAAGCCCTGAAATGATTTTTAATTATCTGTTTTTTAGCCAGATGTCTTTGTATTATTCTTAGTGTAGATGCTGATTTTATATTTTGCCCAGTTGTCCTTGGCATATATTCCCTCTGACACTAGATGTGACACTAGTCACCAGACATCTGGTAGCATTAGACAGATGCTGGCATACTGAGTAAAGAACCATTTTAGCATATACATTCAAATTGGCTTGATCCACTCTCCAGTGAGAAGTTCAACCTTGTACTTAATTAACTTAATTTCTTGCAATAATTTGTGAGGCTGATTGGCTTACATGCTTAACCTAAACTGAAGGGGAAAGCAGCAGCAGCTTTGTGGCAGTAGAGCGTCTGTGGAGGTCCCATCTATTGATGCTTGGCAGACTGTATGCATAAAAATGCTGACGAGAAGGTGATTCAGAGGATTTTGGGAGAGAATGTATTTAAATGAGGATTTAACTGCATTGATTAAACATGAACTCTGGAGTAGAGATTTATGACTGGGCATGATTTTCAAGTGACAGGCAACAAATCCATAGGCAGGCACATTTGCCTGTGACGGACCCGGCCGGCTCTCACTGCTACAAGGTTGAGACACCTTGAAGCTCCAACTAGCATCAGATAAAGAACAGTGTGGGTGGTAGAGGGGGGAATCTTGTTAAAAAATGTCAGATGACCTTGGCCAGCATCTGACACCAGAGATCATCTATAGGTCAGCAGATGGCACTCTATTTAATGACATTAAACACAGGCCATCTGTAATAGGCTTTATTCCAGCCATGAGTGGGAGGAAAACGACACAGCCACATCAACCTCACCTCACGCTGTTTGTGTCAATTCTTCATCTTCACACCACTTATTCCAATGCTTCTGTCTGTGTATCATCCAATCTTGCCCACAGTTTAATATGTCAGCTATTCAGTAGTGATGGGGGGAAAAATTGACACAGTTACGTATCAGGATATTATATTGATACTTTGACTCCAAGTATTGATTTAGCTAGATAGCTTTAGCTGGTGCTTGTCAGCTGTACGTACCTGCACCAAAACTCCGGTATTTTTCATCCAATAGCTTGTTCTGGGCAATTCTACGGTAACGAAATTACACTGACAATACGATTTTTCACTTTAAAATGTATTACAATCACAAAACATTGACTTCAAAGTTCAACAAACTGTACAACACTATGCATAATGACTCAATTTACACAGTAAATAAAAAAAGATTAACATTTACTGGAAAACTGTGCGGATGCGAGGTTTGGTAATATCTCTCCCAGTTTTATTATTTTACCAAAGTTTGTATCTGCACAGTTCTTCCTGTAAATATGTTTTTGTAACATTTTAAGTGGAAATTGTTAAAAGTGCATAGTGTTGTATGGTTTGTTAAACTTTGAAATCAATGGTTTTTGTTCAGTATACATTTTAAAGTAAAATATCTGAGTCTCAGCATCATTTCGTTACCCTTGGAGTTGCCCTTCTGCGTCTTCTTTTTAAATACTGAGCCAACATGTTTTCAGCATTTTTGTTTACATTACTTTTCAAAGGCTCCCTTGTACCTCTGCACCAGCAATATGTTTGGAACATCAAATCGTAGTATCAAATCACATGCATATAGAATCTTGAGAATCGCATATCATATTGGCACTGAAGTATCATGATAATATCGTGTTGAGAGGTCCCTGGCAAATTGCCAGCCTTACTATTCAGTGTGTCGTTTTCAAAACATGCCACTGTATATGGTCACTCTGTGTGTGAGGAGCAGGAATGACAGAAGGGACATTAGTTAATCAGTTGGTGTGAGGAGTAATCATTGACACAGAGTAGAGGAATGAAATATAAAAATATTCTGCTTGATTTGTGATTGACCATCCTAAAGCGATCACATTAATGTTGTTATATAGGCTGGATCATCCTAAGTGGATCTGTCAGCCACAATTTCTTACTGCAGTATTTAGTATGGTCCTACTGTGCTGTCAGAAAGGAGAATATCATGAAATGCAGCCATGAAGTCATCTTCAGGTTAACAATGCTCTCATGTCTGTCTGACACATATCACATGCTGGTTGAAGAAACTACGCTGCCACACTTGCCACCTTTCTTTACCTTGTCAATTCATTCCACTAAAGGCGTATTGTGTTTAACATGCACAACATATGGATCACGATCTGAAGACTGCATTTAAGTTCCTGACAAAATATTAGGTCTCACTATGTATTCAGTTTGTGAGTGGAGGTGGAGAAGAAACATTCTGTAAGATCTTATTGAAAACCAGTTGTAATGTATAGTTGTAGTGGCCTCCCATGGGGGGTGGGGGACCTTGTTGACTGTCTCTGCCTACATTGTCCTCAGCAGTAACCTCTGACCTGTGTGTTTGTAGATCACCACGGAGGTGCACTTGTACAGCCACACCAAGGGCAAGAGGCACCAGCAGGCTGTGAGAGACAGCAGTAGCATCCAGGGACGGGAGCTCTCCGATGAGGAAGTGGTGCGTACCCCCAAGCACTTAAAGGCCCAGTGCAGTAAAAAAAATAAAAAATGTTTTCCTAGTTTTATATATATAATCTCCATACTGTGAAATTGTGAACATTCTGATTATGCCCCTTTCATGTAAGAGCTGTTTGAAAAGACCGTCTGAAATTACAGCCTGTTTTGGTGGGATGGAGTTTTCGCCTGTAAATTTGTTAATAGACCAATAAGAAAGAGTTCCAAACCTCTGCCAATAACAGCAAGTTTTCAGTTTTCCCCTCCCCACTCAGACCACTCCCAGACAGTTCTAGCAAAATACTTGAGAAATTGCCCTTTGCTATGAATCTATTTTTATGTTTTTGACCATTATTTTCCATCAAAATCATACTACGGTACTTAATTGTTACCCAGAATTTTAATATGATTTATATGATATGATATTGAGATGAAAAGGGATGCATACAGTGGGGCAAAAAAGTATTTAGTCAGCCACAAATTGTGCAAGTTCTCCCACTTAAAAAGATGAGAGGCCTGTAATTTTCATCATAGGTACACAGGTACACTTCGATTTTTTATGAATTTATTTGCAAATTATGGTGGAAAATAAGTATTTGGTCAATAACAAAAGTTTATCTCAATACTTTGTTATATACCCTTTGTTGGCAATGACAGAGGTCAAACGTTTTCTGTATGTTTTCACACACTGTTGCTGGTATTTTGGCCCATTCCTCCATGCAGATCTCCTTTAGAGCAGTGATGTTTTAGGGCTGTTGCTGGGCAACGTGAACTTTCAACTCCCTCCAAAGATTTTCTATGGGGTTGAGATCTGGAGACTGGCTAGGCCACTCCAGGACCTTGAAATGATTCTTACGAAGCCACTGCTTCGTTGACCGGGCGGTGTGTTTGGGATCACTGTCATGCTGAAAGACCCAGCCACGTTTCATCTTCAATGCCCTTGCTGATGGAAGGAGGTTTTCACTCAAAATCTCACGATACATGGCCCCATTCATTCTTTCCTTTACACAGATCAGTCGTCCTGGTCCCTTTGCAGAAAAACAGCCCCAAAGCATGATGTTTCCACCCCCATGCTTCACAGTAGGTATGGTGTTCTTTGGATGCAACTCAGCATTCTTTGTCCTCCAAACACGACGAGTTGAGTTTTTACCAAAATGTTCAATTTTGGTTTCATCTGACCATATGACATTCTCCCAATCTTCTTCTGGATCACCCAAATGCTCTCTAGCAAACTTCAGACGGGCCTGGACATGTACTGGCTTAAGCAGGGGGACACGTCTGGCACTGCAGGATTTGAATCCCTGGTGGCGTAGTGTGTTACTGATGGTAGGCTTTGTTACTTTGGTCCCAGCTCTCTGCAGGTCATTCACTAGGTCCCCCCGTGTGGTTCTGGGATTTTTTTTCTTGTGATCATTTTGACCCCATGGGGTGAGATCTTGCGTGGAGCCCCAGATCAAGGGAGAATATCAGTGGTCTTGTATGTCTTCCATTTCCTAATAATTGCTCCCACAGTTGATTTCTTCAAACCAAGCTGCTTACCTATTGCAGATTCAGTCTTCCCAGCCTGGTGCAGGTCTACAATTTTGTTTCTGGTGTCCTTTGACAGGTCTTTGGTCTTGGCCATAGTGGAGTTTGACTGTTTGAGGTTGTGGACAGGTGTCTTTTATACTGATAACAAGTTCAAACAGGTGCCATTAATACAGGTAACGAGTGGAGGACAGAGGAGCCTCTTAAAGAAGAAGTTACAGGTCTGTGAGAGCCAGAAATCTTGCTTGTTTGTAGGTGACCAAATACTTATTTTCCACCATAATTTGCAAATAAATTCATAAAAAATCCTACTATGTGATTTTCTGTATTTTCTTCCACATTTTGTCTGTCATAGTTGAAGTGTACCTATGATGAAAATTACAGGCCTCTCTCATCTTTTTAAGTGGGAGAACTTGCACAATTTGTGGCTGACTAAATACTTTTTTGCCCCACTGTATATCCTTTTCAACAGAAGTCTTACCTCAAATATTCAGATACCCCATCTGTCCATCATCCCAACAAAATAATAATACTTAGATATCGTCTGTGATATTAAATGAAGGTTATTGTTGTTTATGACGGGCTCATTATTATTGTTTGAATCATATAATGTTAGGCTCTCTCGCTGGCTTTGTGAGATTATAAAGGGGCCCTAAAATGTAAACAGTTAGGGTTCAGTGAGTCAGTTGAGGGGTGACATCACCCTCATATCTATATGCCGTTCTGTCACAGAGCACTTTTCATGGGAAGGCTGCTCGTTAAAGGAAGGGGGCTTCTCAGCCTGCTCTGCAATATGAGATTTCCTTTTCAGCATGCTGCTCTTTGTGAGGCTGACAACTGTTGGTGCTATATGCATCACCTTTGGCCCTAGCAGCTCCTTCATTCAAACCTGTTCTCACTGGCTGATCATCAATCCCACCACCTTCCACTCTAAATCATTTGCTTTCCAACTGATGCCCATTTCTCTGTTTGACAGTATGATAAACAAGGCATTGGCAATGAAGTTATGCAACTTTCCAATACAGTACTATGGCCACAGCCAGTATCACACAACCTCTTCAGACTGCCTTTAAACCATGCAATGTAGGCTATGCTTTACACTAGTAGTGGCTGGTGGGGTATGAAATGGCTTAGCTAATGGGTCCAAACGATTGCAATGTATGTACTATGGATTATCAGCATGGTGTTCCCTGAGTAATAATGGCTCTTTGTTGTAATGGGATGAGACAAGACAACTCTACTGGACATGCTCTTATCATTTACTACACTATTTTTCAATTATGGGCTATCCAGCCCTGCTTTTGTCACACATTTTCATTCAGCTTTTGAGGGCAATCAAGCAGGCGTTGGAGAAATGTCCTGGGATTTTTGTTTAGATAGACTATGCTGGCCTTTCTTTATTTATGTCCTGCTCATTTTGGTGTGCAGTATTTCATTCATGCAACTGCCAACAATTTTCCAGCCGCTGGTTCCATAACTCTTGCTGGAATGAAAGATTTTTAATTAAAATGAAGATGGTTGGCTGAACTGTACAGAGGTCACTACATAGTTTTTCAGTGGAAGCGGGCGGCAGATGCCCCAAGGCTTCATATTTAGTCATTTTCTCTCATTTTCAAGGACTTGCGAATTAAATAGAAAATACAATGATTATCAACAGGGCTGGATCGATGTGCCGAGGGAACGTCTGGGATTGCAATCACTCGCTTTACTTACACTTATTAGTTGTCAAATGTCCTGTTTTAATGATATATGCAATGTCCAGGGCCCCTCGGGTTGGACATATTGGATTTATTTATTGGGTCACCCTTGACACAGCAGCACAAAAACACCAGTGACCTCTCCAAGGGAATACTCATCCCTTCCCAGCCCCCTCCTGCACCCTCAGCTGGGCCTCTGAGAATGGAGCTGTGGGACAGGCCTGTGCCAAAAGAGGGATCACTAGGCTGTGATGGACTCGGCTTCTGGGTATGAGAGTTGACCTCCTGGAGCCAGCAGTAAACGAGGGTGGTGTTGATGATGAATCCCTTCTGGTGGCCAGAGACCCCTGTTGAAATACACAGAGTGCCAGCTGAAGTACCCCTGTCTTTGCCAGGCTGTTAGAACCAAGTGTACAGAAACCGTTTGAACTAGTTGAAGGAGTCAAGTTGCAGTTCAGATTTCCTGGAAGATAAAATATTAATTGAAACACTTCTAAAAATGGAAGGCATTGAAAGATGCATAGAGAATGAATATGCATTTTTTGTAAGTCTGTCATATTTATCATGTTCTGTGTTGCAATTGCTACTTGAATGTCACAGAAAGGATTCTGTTCCATAAAACAAAGGTCCTGTGAGCAAGTTGCATGGATGGTGTGTGTAGCTGGATCCAGTGTGCCATCACATTGTACCCAACATGACATACCGCTGTCTATTTCACACCAAGTGCAAAGCCAACCTCTGAGTCCTGTGTCTTAGATTGTGCTCTAAAGAGGCCTGTTTTCTGGGCGCTGTGGGGGTGTGATGTTTAGAATGCCCTCTGTTTACTCCTTCCAGAACAGAGGAGAAGCAGTGTGTGGTAGGTATTGTGAGGGAGCTCTGCCCTCAGGCCTGGCTCTGTGGCCTATTGTCTTCCTGCTTCATCCAGACACCTGTCTGTTTCACATCCTCATCAGATTACCTGTCATGATACAAAATAATCTTATAGTTAAGTTCATATAAAAGCATTAGGCAATGACATGGTCATTGTATCAATTAATTCTGTAGATGAGTTAATATTTAAAATCCTTTCTGTCTTTTAATGTGATTTGTGATATGTTTTGGAACAATTCAGTTAAGTAAACGGAAGGAGCATTGGAAGGGATAGGCTCTCAGAAAGATTACTGAACAGCTGCCTCTCAAGCAAGGCAGAGCCACGGTCATGACTGAAAGGCTCAAGAATTTCCTAGCCTATCCATTGCACCAATGTCTCTGGGATACAGATGCATCTTGAAGACAGTCTTGCGAGCACGGGGTACTCTTTTTTTTCTGACATAATGGGATGTGGCCCCTTGAAAACGCCTCAGCTATGGCATGTTTGTCTGTTAGGGTAGGGTACACTACAACTTTTTAAATGCCGATACAAAAATGTCTCTGGAGATACGAACGGGCATTTTACTTGTCTGTAAAGGAATGCCACTTCTGAAACGGAACTAACATCCATCACTAGGCGACCAGGGGCGTTCTGACTGGCTCAGTGGTCTAACACTGCACCGCAGTGCTAGCTGTGCTGCTAGAAATCCTGGTTTGAGTCCAGGCTCTGTTGCAGCCGGCCTCGACCGGGAGACGCATGAGGCGGCGCACAATTGTCCCAGTGTCGTCTGTGTTAGGGGAGAGTTTGGCCGGATGGGATGTTCTTGTCCCATCGCGCACTAGCGACTCCTGTGGCTGGGCGGACGCAGTGCACGCTGACACGGTCACCAGGTGTACGGTGTTTCCTCCGACACAGTGGAGCGGCTGACTTCCGGGTTAAGCGGGCATTGTGTCAAGAAGCAGTGCGGCTTGGCTGGGTTGTGTTTCAGAGGACGCATGGTTCTCGACCTTCGCCTCTCCCATGTCCGTACAGGAGTTGCAGCGATGGGACAAGACTGTAACTACCAATTTGATACCACGAAATTGGGTAAAAAAATAAATAAATAACAATCACTAGACAACCATATTATTATATTATTATTATTATTACAACCAGAACAAATAATCTCGAACAACTGCACCTTGCCAGCTGCCTGCGTGCAGAACACTCTCTCCTAAAAAGTACTTTAAAGTTTCACTTACCAATACATTTAGTAGCTGCACATCAATCAGGAAAATGTATTGTTGACAGGGAAACAATACAGAACATTCTATGCACGTTCTGCCGATTATTGGAGGACCAAAAAAGCCGATACCGATTAATTGGCCGATTTATATTAATAAATACAAAAATGTATATATATATATATATTTGTAATAATGACAATTACAACAATACTGAATGAACACTTATCTTAACTTAATATAATGCATCAATAAAATCAATTTAGCCTCAAGTAAATAATGAAACATGTTCAATTTGGTTTAAATAATGCAAAAACAAAGTGTTGGAGAAGAAAGTAAAAGTGCAATATGTGCTTTGTAAGAAAGCTAACGTTTCAGTTCCTTGCTCAGAACATGAACATATGATGGTGGTTCCTTTTAACATGAGTCTTCAATATTCCCAGGTAAGAAGTTTTAGGTTGTAGTTATTATAGAATTATAGGACTATTTCCCTCTATACCATTTGTATTTAATTAACCGTTGACTATTGGATGTTCTCATAGTCACTTTAGTATTGCCAGTGTAACAGTATAGCTTCCGTCCCTCTCCACGCTCCTCCCTGGGCTCGAACCAGCAACACAACGACAACAGCCACCACATTGAAGCAGGGTTACCCATGCAGAGCAAGGGAAACAACCACCAAGGCTCAGAGCGAGTGAAGTTTGAAACGCTATTAGCGCGCGCTAACTAGCCAGCCATTTCACTTCGGTTACACCAGCCTCATCTCGGAAGTTGATAGGCTTGAAGTCATAAACCTCGCAATGCTTGACGCACAACGAAGAGCTGCTGGCAAAACGCACAAGAGTGCTGTTTGAATTAACGTTTACGCGCCTGCTTCTGCCTACCACCGCTCAGTCAGATACTTAGATACTTGTATGCTTGTATGCTCAGTCAGATTATATGCAACGCAGGACATGCTAGATAATATCTAGTAATATCATCAACCATGTCAAATCAAATCAAATGTATTTATATAGCCCTTCGTACATCAGCTGATATCTCAAAGTGCTGTACAGAAACCCAGCCTAAAACCCCAAACAGCAAGCAATGCAGGTGTAGAAGCACGGTGGCTAGGAAAAACTCCCTAGAAAGGCCAAAACCTCGGAAGAAACCTAGAGAGGAACCAGGCTATGTGGGGTGGCCAGTCCTCTTCTGGCTGTGCCGGGTGGAGATTATAACAGAACATGGCCAAGATGTTAAAATGTTCATAAATGACCAGCATGGTCCAATAATAATAAGGCAGAACAGTTGAAACTGGAGCAGCAGCACGGCCAGGTGGACTGGGGACAGCAAGGAGTCATCATGTCAGGTTGTCCTGAGGCATGGTCCAAGGGCTCAGGTCCTCCGAGAGAGAGAGAAAGAAAGAGAGAATTAGAGAGAGCACACTTAAATTCACACAGAACACCGAATAGGACAGGAGAAGTACTCCAGGTATAACAAACTGACCCTAGCCCCCCGACACAAACTACTGCAGCATAAATACTGGAGGCTGAGACAGGAGGGGTCAGGAGACACTGTGGCCCCATCTGAGGACACCCACGGACAGGGCCAAACAGGAAGGATATAACCCCACCCACTTTGCCAAAGCACAGTCCCCACACCACTAGAGGGATATCTTCAACCACCAACTTACCATCCTGAGACAAGGCCGAGTATAGCCCACAAAGATCTCCGCCACGGCACAACCCAAGGGGGGGGCGCCAACCCAGACAGGAAGATCACATCAGTGACTCACCCCACTCAAGTGACACACCCCTCCTAGGGACGGTATGAAAGAGCCCTAGTAAGCCAGTGACTCAGCCCCTGTAATAGGGTTAGAGGCAGAGAATCCCAGTGGAAAGAGGGGAACCGGCCAGGCAGAGACAGCAAGGGTGGTTCGTTGCTCCAGAGCCTTTCCGTTCACCTTCACACTCCTGGGCCAGACTACACTCAAATCATATGACCCACTGAAGAGATGAGTCTTCAGTAAAGACTTAAAGGTTGAGACCGAGTTTGCGTCTCTTACATGGGTAGGCAGACCATTCCATAAAAATGGAGCTCTATAGGAGAAAGCCCTGCCTCCAGCTGTTTGCTTAGAAATTCTGGGGACAATTAGGAGGCCAGCGTCTTGTGACCGTAGCGTACGTGTAGGTATGTACGGCAGGACCAAATCAGAGATAGGTAGGAGCAAGCCCATGTAATGTTTTGTAGGTTAGCAGTAAAACCTTGAAATCAGCCATTGCCTTGACAGGAAGCCAGTGTAGGGAGGCTAGCACTGGAGTAATATGATCAAATGTTTTGGTTCTTGTGTGTGTAGTGAACTAGTGATTATGATTGATTGTTTTTTATAAGTTTAATGCTAGCTAGCAACTTACCTTGGCTTACTGCATTTGCGTAACACGCAGTCTTGTGGAGTGTACCGAGAGAGAGGCAGGTCGTTATTGCGTTGGACTAGTTAACTGTAAGGTTGCAAGATTGGATCCCCCAAGCTGACAAGGTGAAAATCTGTCGCTCTGCCCCTGAACGAGGCAGTTAACCCACCGTTTCTAGGCCGTCATTGAAAATAAGTATGTGTTCTTAACTGACTTGCCAAGTTAAATAAAGATTAAAGAAAGTTAATATTAAAAAATATCTGCGAATCGGCACCCAAAAATACAGATTTCCAATTTTTATGAAAACTTGAAATCGGCCCTAATTAATCGGCCATTCCGATTAATCTGTCGACCTCTAGTTCATAGTGTTAAAGGCAGCGGATAGATCAGGATGAGAACAGAAGAGAGAGAGTCCGCTTTGGCAGTGCTGAGAGCCTCCGTAACCGAGAAGAGCAGTCTCGTATGAGTGACCTGTCTTGAAGGCTGACTGGTTAGGTTCAAGAAGCTCGCTCTGAGAGAGGGAGATAATTGGTCAGAGACGGCATGCTCAAGTGTTTTGGAAAGAAAAAGTGATAGCATCATGTCGTTTAATTTATAATAATTTTTTTACAACTTTGTTTATTGAATTTTTTTGTGGTAATATAAAACAACACATCAAGACAACAATACAGAAAAACCGAGAGAGACAGACATATAAAACATTTTTAAAAATATATATATTTTGATAGCTGTTATAGGTCAACAAGCACAGATAATACAGTCCTTAACATCCGAGATGTCGTGTATGCACATACCAGGCCTCTTAGATCACCAATATATAAATATACATCACTCTGGAACTGTAGTTGTTTAACATAGAATTTGTCTACAGACCCATTGAGTGTTTAATTTTTTCTAACTTTATGCAATTCAAAATGGATTAAATCCAAAGAGCATGAGAAGGGGGTGCAGAGGATTTCCATTTAAGTAAATTTTTCGTTTTGCAAACCGTGACAAAGGAAATTCCATCCTTATTCATTTTGGTCAATTGTATTGTGGGTAAGGAAATGCCAAATAGTGCAATAAAAGGGTCGGGCCGCTTAATTCTGAGAGTGTGTTAAAGATGTCTTTCCAGAAACCAACAAGAAACCAACAAGAAACAACATGTGTACGTGATTAGCAGGAGACTGATTACATTGTACACAATTAGGGTTCACATCCTTGTATATTTTGGACAATCTTGCTTTGGTCCAGTCGGCCCTATGAATGAGTTTGCATTGAATGAGACCGTGTCGAGCGCAAATAGAAAAGCTATGTACCCTTTTGAGTGCCCCTTCCCATAGTTCATCAGATATTTCCTCACCCAGTTCTTCCTCCCATGAGGATGTAATATTGCTTTATGAGATGGTTTGTGGTGACCAAATTTAGCTGATAATTGTTCAAACGTACTAAATGTATTGCTAATATACAGATCCCTGAATCTTTTAATACCGAGACTAGACCATGTTGAGAGCACCAACAACCATAGGTGGGGGGCTGGGTTTGAGGCTACCGGAGTCAAAGAAGAGTTTGTCTGAAACCCAGAGTGGCGCATAAATTGATTCCAGATCCTCAAATGTTGTTATCTATTTTTAGTGAAGGAGGAGTAAGGGTCTGTGATGGATGAGACAATGATGCCGGTATAGACGAGGCAGCCTCCATCTCTAGCCAAATTAGGGGTGGGAATATCGCTCTGCTCTGCAACCAGTACTGAATGATCCTAAGGTTAGCGGCCCAACAATGGAATCTGAAATCCGGTAGAGCTAGACCGCCCTCTAGTTTGGGCCTCTGCAAAAGCTGTTTTTCGTATGCTGTTTTTTTTGTCCCATGTAAAGGCTAGTATTAGGCCGTCCATCTTTTTTAAAAATGTATTGGAAAGAGAAATCGGAAGGCACTGATAGAGATATAAGAATTTAGGGAGAGTATTAATTTTAATAGAATTAAGTCTTGCGACTAATGAGAGGTGTAGCAAAGACCAGCGTTCCAAATCGTCCTCAGTATGGGTTGCAAGAGGAGCAAAGTTGGCTTGAAAAAGGTTTTCAAATCTGATTGTGACATGTACCCCTGAGATAGATATACAGTGCCTTGCGAAAGTATTCGGCCCCCTTGAACTTTGCGACCTTTTGCCACATTTCAGGTTTCAAACATAAAGATATAAAACTGTATTTTTTTGTTTAAGAATCAACAACAAGTGGGACACAATCATGAAGTGGAACGACATTTATTGGATATTTCAAACTTTTTTAACAAATCAAAAACTGAAAAATTGGGCGTGCAAAATTATTCAGCCCCCTTAAGTTAATACTTTGTAGCGCCACCTTTTGCTGCGATTACAGCTGTAAGTCGCTTGGGGTATGTCTCTATCCGAGCCACTGCCTGTTCACCCCGCTATCATCCAGAAGACGAGGTCAGTACAGGTGCATCAAAGCTGGGACCGAGAGACTGAAAAACAGCTTCTACCTCAAGGCCATCAGACTGTTAAACAGCCACCACTAACATTGAGTGGCTGCTGCCAACACACTGACACTGACTCAACTCCAGCCACTTTAATAATGGGAATTGATGGGAAATGATGTAAATATATCACTAGCCACTTTAAACAATGCTACCTTATATAATGTTACTTACCCTACATTATTCATCTCATATGCATACGTATATACTGTACTCTATATCATCGACTGCATCCTTATGTAATACATGTATCACTAGCCACTTTGCCACTTTGTTTACATACTCATCTCATATGTATATACTGTACTCGATACCATCTACTGTATCTTGCCTATGCTGCTCTGTACCATCACTCATTCATATATCCTTATGTACATATTCTTTATCCCCTTACACTGTGTATAAGACAGTAGTTTTGGAATTGTTAGTTTACTTGTTGGTTATTACTGCATTGTCGGAACTAGAAGCACAAGCATTTCGCTACACTCGCATTAACATCTGCTAACCATGTGTATGTGACAAATAAAATTTGATTTATCAGTTTTGCACATCGAGAGACTGACATTTTTTCCCATTCCTCCTTGCAAAACAGCTCGAGCTCAGTGAGGTTGGATGGAGAGCATTTGTGAACAGCAGTTTTCAGTTCTTTCCACAGATTCTCGATTGGATTCAGGTCTGGACTTTGACTTGGCCATTCTAACACCTGGATATGTTTATTTTTGAACCATTCCATTGTAGATTTTGCTTTATGTTTTGGATCATTGTCTTGTTGGAAGACAAATCTCCGTCCCAGTCTCAGGTCTTTTGCAGACTCCATCAGGTTTTCTTCCAGAATGGTCCTGTATTTGGCTCCATCCATCTTCCCATCAATTTTAACCATCTTCCCTGTCCCTGCTGAAGAAAAGCAGGCCCAAACCATGATGCTGCCACCACCATGTTTGACAGTGGGGATGGTGTGTTCAGGGTGATGGGCTGTGTTGCTTTTACGCCAAACATAACGTTTTGCATTGTTGCCAAACAGTTCAATTTTGGTTTCATCTGACCAGATTCTTCCACATGTTTGGTGTGTCTCCCAGGTGGCTTGTGGCAAACTTTAAACAACACTTTTTATGGATATCTTTAAGAAATGGCTTTCTTCTTGCCACTTCCATAAAGGCCAGATTTGTGCAATATACGACTGATTGTTGTCCTATGGACAGAGTCTCCCAACTCAGCTGTAGATCTCTGCAGTTCATCCAGAGTGATCATGGGCCTCTTGGCTGCATCTCTGATCAGTCTTCTCCTTGTATGAGCTGAAAGTTTAGAGGGACGGCCAGGTCTTGGTAGATTTGCAGTGGTCTGATACTCCTTCCATTTCAATATTATCACTTGCACAGTGCTCCTTGGGATGTTTAAAGCTTGGGAAATCTTTTTGTATCCAAATCCGGCTTTAAACTTCTTCACAACAGTATCTCGGACCTGCCTGGTGTGTTCCTTGTTCTTCATGATGCTCTCTGCGCTTTTAACAGACCTCTGAGACTATCACAGTGCAGGTGCATTTATACGGAGACTTGATTACACACAGGTGGATTGTATTTATCATCATTAATCATTTAGGTCAACATTGGATCATTCAGAGATCCTCACTGAACTTCTGGAGAGAGTTTGCTGCACTGAAAGTAAAGGGTCTGAATAATTTTGCACGCCCAATGTTTCAGTTTTTGCTTTGTTAAAAAAGTTTGAAATATCCAATAAATGTCGTTCCACTTCACGATTGTGTCCCACTTGTTGTTGATTCTTCACAAAAAAAGACAGTTTTATATATTTATGTTTGAAGCCTGAAATGTGGCAAAAGGTCGCAAAGTTCAAGGGGGACGAATACTTTCGCAAGGCACTGTAACTACTGTGAGCAATTTTAAATGGCAAGTTATGTAAGGGGGAATATTTTGCGGCCGTATTAAGCGGCATCAATTCACTTTTACCAAGATTCAGTTTATACCCTAATAAGTGACTCAAGGATGCGAAAGTGGCAAGGGCAACAGGAACAGAGACAGAAAGGTTGGATGTGTATAATAATAAATCCTCTGCATATAAAGACAGTTTGTGTTCGTGTCTGACTATACCTTTGAGGGAGTTGGAACGAAGTGCTATTGCAAGTGGTTCTATGGCAAGGGCGAATAGTAAGGGACTTAAAGGGCAACCCTGGCGTGTCGATCATTACAAAGGGAAGCAATCTGATTGAGTGTTATTAGTCCTGACAGAGGCTGGAGGGGATGAGTACAGAAGTCTTGTCCAAGTCATGAATTTTGAGCCAAAGCCAAATTTATTTAGTGTAAAAAAGGTATTTCCATTCCACCCGGTCAAACGCTTTCTCCGCATCCGGGGATATAATGGCGACAGAAGGATTATATATAATATTAAATAATCATTGAAGAAAGAGTGTCTATTTTTAATAAATCCTGTTTGATCCGGAAAGATAATTGATGGGAGGACTGTTTCCAGACGTGTTGCCAGAAGTTTGGCTAGAATTTTATAGTCAACATTTAGCAGGCTAATTGGACGGTATGATACACAGTCAAGGGGGTCTTTGTTTTTTTTAAGAATAAGACAAATGGTTGCCTGAGTGAGAGTCTGTGGGAGAGAACCATTTACAAATGCTTCGTTGTACATTTCAATTAGAATAGGGGCTATTTTGGAGAAACTTTTTGACGTGAGAATTGTCAAGTGTTTGGTTCTTGAGGAGGGGAGCGACTGGCCATTTTGAAGTCAGAGGACGCAGCTAGTGGTCAGGGATGAGTTGGTGAGGAATGGGAGAAGGTCTCCAGAGATGGTCTGGAGATAGGAGGGGATGGGGTCAACAAGCGGATACAGAGGAAGAGAAGGTAGAGAGGAGGGAGTGAAAGGATGATCGGTCCTCCGAAGTTTAGTTTTCCTCCATTTACGCTCAGCTGCCCGCAGGCCTGTTCTGTAAGCTCGCAAGGAGTCATTCAGCCACGGAGCAGGAGGGGAGGGCCGGGCTGGCCGGGAGTAAAGGGGACAGTGCTAGTCATAGGTTGCAGAAAGGGAGGAGAGTAGGGTCGAAGAGGCAGAATGAGAAGGGAGAAGGATTTAGCAGGAGGGTGAGATGATAGGATAGAAGAGGAGTGGGGGAGAGGGAGTTCGACGACCATTGACCATCTGGGTAGGGCCTGATTTGGCTAGGGTTGGAGGAGAGGGAGATGGAACAGGAAACCAATATTTTCAGAATACTCTAAAGTCTCAGGATATATAATTAACGTGAAAAATAAATGATTAATTAATAAGTGACAACAAAGAACAAATATATAAAGTTAACTTTATCCCTTAACAATATGATAGCAAATCTAATTAAATGGAACTCTAGTGGGCATAATATTTACCATGTATGATATATTATAAATACCTCACATGTGACTAAGAAATTAGTCCAACTCCATTACTAATCAAATGTATTGTAAGGGAAACAAAAACATGCTATATGTAGGCAGGTAGGCCTTTTTAGAATAATGCAAAACATATTATTGACTTTATCTAGCGACTCATACGATGCCAGCCCGCTGAATGGACGTGTGGAATTGGCGGAAATTGTGCAAGTTACTTCACAATCAAAATTAAATTAGGCATTGCTGAGGTTGATTTTAATTTAGAACAATAGTGTCATGTTGAATTTTGTGTTATGCCTATTTATCAGCGTTGGTGCTCATTTTAATAATTTGACCACACGCCTTGCATGATACGTTCTCTTTTTATGTTTTACTTTGATAAAGTAAGTATCACTTTATCAAATCCTCCTTCAGTCACATGCAGGTAAAACATTTTGATTGCTATATAGTATCTGAAATAGCACATTCTGCAGTTTATATGACTCTTACTTTTTGTAAATTCAAAATTCAGGAGGTGCAGCTCTTTTTCCAAATGTAATTTTTCCAAGAATATCTGTGCTGTCCATGCTTTCAGCACATGACCACTCACGTGTCAGCATTGCTCTGGCTATTAACCAAAAACTAGTAACATAATAAACGTAAAATTACAATATGCTATTCTATCTTCGATGGATAAATGGGCGATAGAAACTGATAATGGTGCATGTGACTTCAGTTAAGTTTTGGTTAGCCGCCGATGTCCAAACCAAGTACTTGCTCAATGGCTTTCCATATCAGGGGAAAGATGAAACCAGGCCAGCGGGTGAGCGACTGTCTGAGACTGTGGATTTGAGATTCGTGGAGCCTTACATGGGCAAATCTGACCATGGACAACTTCTTCACATCAATTTCAGTACCTCCAGGCTCTGATCAGGCCCTACACCCAAACAAGGGCACTGCGTTCATCCACCTCTGGCCTGCTCGCCTCCCTACCACTGAGGAAGTACAGTTCCCGCTCAGCCCAGTCAAAACTGTTCGCTGCTCTGGCCCCCCAATGGTGGAACAAACTCCCTCACGACGCCAGGACAGCGGAGTCAATCACCACCTTCCGGAGACACCTGAAACCCCTTAAGGATGTTAAGCTTGAAAGGGCTGGTAACTGTGACAGCATGAAATTCAAAGGAGGCGATAGACAGATGGGTAAGGGGAGAAAGAGAGAATGACCACTTGGGAGAGATGAGGATCCCGGTGCCACCACCCCGCTGACCAGAAGCTCTCGGGGTGTGCGAGAACACGTGGGCGGACGAAGAGAGAGCAGTAGGAGTAGCAGTGTTATCTGTGGTGATCCATGTTTCCGTCAGTGCCAAGAAGTCGAGGGACTGGAGGGAGGCATAGGCTGAGATGAACTCTGCCTTGTTGGCCGCAGATCGGCAGTTCCAGAGGCTACCGGAGACCTGGAACTCCACGTGGGTCGTGCGCGCTGGGACCACCAGATTAGGGTTGTTGTGTAATCAATGTGTAATAATTACGTCATTTTTTACACGTTAAATTATGTGATGTGCAGTCATATTCAGGTCCTGATTGGTCAAGAAGCTTATTTGACACGTAAAATAGTGTTATTTGACACGCAAAGACCCAAACTGCGTTCCATAGAAATCCTGGTTGAGAATGAAATGACTGAACAGAACAATACAGCAAGTGAAATAAATAGGTTTTGATTATGTTTTACTGGTAATGGGGACATACGTAAATGCCAACAAAATAACTTTTTGGTGTGTGTGTGTGACCTTTTATTTAACTTATGCATCCACCTCGACAACAGCCATTGAAATTGCAGGGCGCCAAATTCAAAACAACAGAAATCCCATAATTAAAATTCCTCAAACATACACCATTTTAAAGATAAACCTCATGCAAATCCAACCACAGTGTCCGATTTTCAAAAAGGCTTTACTGCGACAGCATACCATGCGATTATGTTAGGTCATCACCTAGTCACAGAAAACCATACAGCCATTTTCCAGCCAAGGAGAGGGCTCACAAGTCAGAAATAGAGATTAAATTAATCACTAACCTTTGATCTTCATCAGATGGCAGTCATAGGACTTCATGTTACACAATACATGTATGTTTTCGATGAAGTTCATATTTATATCCAAAAATCTCAGTTCACATTGGCGCGTTATGTTCAGAAATGCATTGTCTCAAACAAACACCTGGTGAAAGTGCAGAGAGCCACATCAAATTACAGAAATACTCAACATAAACATTGATAAACGAAACAAGTGTTAAACATGCAAATAAAGATAAACTTCTCCTTAATGCAACCGCTGTGTCAGATTTCAAAAGGCTTTACTGCGAAAGCACACTTTGCGATTATGTTAGGTCAGCACCTAGCCACAGAAACCCATACAGCCATTTTCCAGCCAAGGAGAGGGCTCACAAGTCAGAAATAGCATTCAAATTAATCACTTACCTTTGATGATCTTCATCTGGTGGCACTCCCAAGTCTCCATGTTAGACAATAAATGTTTGTTTTGTTCGATAATGTCCCTCTTTATGACAAAAAAACCCCTTTTTGTTCGGGTTTTGTCCAGTAAACGGAATGCTCAAGGCGCGTGCACTAAGTCCAGACAAAAAGTTATTTTAAAGTACAATAAAAGTTAGTAGAAACATGCCACACGATGTTTAAAATCAATCCTCCGGTTGTTTTTGACATAAATAATCAATATTTCAACCAGAGAAAAGCGTTGTCAATAGAAAAAGAGAAACAAGAAAGGCACTTTCCCGATCAGGCGCATGGCGGATGTCTGGAAATTTCCATTGACCGCTGATTGAAAGTGCTGTATCTACCTAATTTTTCAGAGTAAAAGCTTGAAACAATGCCTAAAGACTGGCCACATGTAGAAGAAGCCATAGAGCCCATGAACTGGGTCCTAAGTCTTTGTATGGTGGATAGGCTTTCAATGGAAAAACAGCCTTTCAAAATAATAGTACTTCCTGGTTGGATTTTCCTCTGGCTTTCGCCTGCCATACCAGCTCTATTATACTCACAGACATCATTTGAACCGTTTTGGAAACTTGGGAACTCCAAATCTACTAATTATATGCATATCATATCTTCTGAGCCTGAGTAGCAGGCAGTTTCATTTGGACACGCTTTTCATCCAAAATTCCGAATGCTGCCCCCTACCCTAGTGAAGTTAAGAACAAATTCTTATTTACAATTACGGTCAAATCCGGACGACGCTGGGCCAATTGTGCGCCGCCCTATGGGACTCCCAATCACGTCCGGATGTGATACAACCTGGATTCGAACCAGGGACTGCAGTGACGCCTCTTCCACTGAGATGCAGTGCCTTAGACCACCGCGTCCGTGTGTGTTAACTATTTAACTGTACTTAGAATGCTTAAAAGCCCGCTAAAATGTAAAATATCGGTATCAGGTTTTGTTTGGCAAGGAAAATATTGAATATTGGTATCGGCCAAATATGGCATATCGGTGCATCACTAGTTTCATCCTCACCACCATGCTGGATCTGGCATGTGAACTTTGTGAGAACCACATGAACGCCAAGAAAGAAGCTACAGATGCCAAGCAGGCCGCCAAGGCAGCAGGTCCTGCTCTCCCTTTCCCCCAAGCACCACAGCTACCGCTCTGGGAAAAATAAGACACAATGTCAAGTCGGCAGGTGCCTATGAAAACTGCAGTGCAGCCAATTTGTTTGTGGGGCTTGTTCACACAAAGCCTTGAAGCTGTGTGATGACTGTGGATCCGAAGCATAAAGAGAAGACGCGATTGAATCATGCGTAAATGCACGTGTATAAGGGCACAGTGTCTGACACAATCAACAAATTACTGTTTTTGTTTCTTGTCATGAATATATTTCCACAAATATTTCTTTATGCAATTAATCCTTTACAATTGTCCAAGCCCTGGTGCTTTTGTTTAGAAATACAGCAAGTAAATTCACCTGCGCTCCTGCCTGGTTATAATATTATTATTATTTGTATTATTTTTTTTTCTGCCTTGTCCTTGTACCTGGACATTATTAATTACTATGACTCTTACGAATGAATCTACAAATAAAGTTGATCTAATGGATTACACTAATGTATTTATTGTAAGGGAAACTAAAATGGGCTATAGGCCTATGTTTTTTTTCTAGAATTATACAAACATATCCTTGACTCTATAAACAAGTCATTAAATGTAGAAAATTATCCCTTTTTCTCTCCCCAATTTCATGATATCCAGTTGGTAGTTACGGTCTTGTCCCATCGCTGCAACTCCCCCATGGACTCGGGAGAGGCGAAGGTCGAGAGCCATGCGTCCTCTGAAACACGACCCTGCCAAGCCGCACTGCTTCATGACTCACTGCTCGCTTAACCCGGAAGCCAGCTGCACCGACGTGTCGGCGGAATCATCGTCCAGCTGGCGAACAAAGTCAGCTTGCAGGCGCCCGGCCCACCACAAGGAGTCGCTAGAGCGCGATGGGACAAGGAAATCCCGTACAGCCAAACCTTCTCATAACCCGGGCGATGCTGGGCCAATTGTGTGATTCAGTGCCTTAGAACGCTGTGCCACTCGGGAGGCCCCGTGAATATTTCTTAATGCAATTGATCCTTTACTATAGTTTATGCACTTTTTATCAATAATGTATTCATCAAGCATGTTTGCGTGCCTTGCATATGCATCTGATGCATATGTTAAAGATGGACACCCGGCAACCTTCTCTAGCGGGTACTTACAGTGCATTCGGAAAGTATTATTTTCTTCACCTTTTCCACACTTTATGTTACAGCCTTATTCTAAAATGGATTTTTTAAAATGTATTCCCCCTCATCAATCTACACACAATAACCCATAATTACAAAGCAAAAACTTTTTTATATTTTTATATACAGTATACATTTGTTTTACAAATGTATAAAATAAAAATAAGAAACAGAAATATCACATTTCCATAAATATTCAGACCCTTTACTCACTACTTTGTTGAAGCACCTTTGGCATCGATTACAGCGAGCCTTCTTTGGTATGACGCTTCAAGCTTGGCACACCTGTATTTGGGGAGTTTCTCCCATTCTTCTCTACAGATCTTCTCATGCTTTGACAGGTTGGATGGGGAGTGTCGCTGCACAGCTATTTCCAGGTCTCTCCAGAGATGTTCGATCGGGTTCAAGTCCGGGCTCTGGCTGGGCCACTCGAGGACATTCAGAGACTTGTCCCGATGCCACTCCTGATTTGTCTTGGCTGTGTGCTTAGGGTCGTTGTCTTGTTGGAAGGTGAACCTTTGCCCCAGTCTGAGAACCTGCTCCAGAGTGCTCAGGACTTCATCAAGTGTCTCTCTGTTCTTTGCTCCGTTCATCTTTCCCTCGATCCTGACTGGTCTCCCAGTCCATGCCGCTGAACAACATCCCCACAGCATGATGCTGTCACCACCATGCTTCAGCGCAGGGATGGTATTTGCCAGGTGTATTCAGGCCAAAGAGTTCAATCTTGGTTTCATCAGACCAGAGAATCTTGTTTCTGAGAGTCCTTTAGGTGCTTCCGTCTTGCCACTCTACCATAAAGGCCTAATTAGTGGAGTGCTTCAGAGAACGTTGTCCATCTGGAAGGTCCTCCCATCTCCACAGAGGAAATCTGGAGGTCTGTCAGAGTTCTTGGTCACCTCCCCATCCAACCTGACGGAGCTTGAGAATATCTGCAGAGGAGAATGGGAGAAACTCCCCAAATACAGGTATGCTGTAATCGCTGCCAAAGGTGCTTCAACAAAGTACTGAGTAAAGGGTCTGAATAGTTATGTAAATGTGATGTTTTTGTAATTTTTATATATATACATTTTGAACCCTCCTGGAGTCCAAATACATTAAGGCACTTACATTTACATATAAATCAAAAGAGAACACTTTCTCTCTTTCCTTCCTCGAACAACTCCTCAGAACAACACTGCAGAAGTCTTTGTTTCGGTGACGGTCTTAGTTTTTGCAACGAGACCGCCACTTATAGCTGCCGCTGAGAAAACAGAGACTGAAACACTAAATACCAATTGCCTTACAGAGGTGAAGAGCACACCACCTGGTACTAACTGATGATTGCCTAGGAGAGGAGAAATCACTCCCCTCCAATACAGCCTCTGATTACGAAAACAACAACAATCACAAATTGCCCTGCCCCTTAATCCTGGTTAATGTGTCAATCATCTGCAATTTATGAGCAGTCAGCAGGTCACACATCAAGTAGGCTACTGGGAAGACAGACTTAAAGTAGATGGCCCTAGCTAGCAAAAAAAAAAAAAAACTATACAGCAGATTAAGACTAAATAAATTATACTTATCACTCCTGGATGTATCAGGAGTCCTTTAGCAATAGAATGAAGCACTGCAGTGAACTAATAATATATGATTTTGCAGGTTTTCCTACTTACAAAGCATGTAGAGGTCTGTATTTTTTATCATAGGTACACTTCAACTGTGAGAGACGAAATCTAGAACAAAAATCCAGAAAATCACATTGTATGATTTTTAAGTAATTATTTTGCATTTTATTGCATGACGTAAGTCTTTGATGCATCAGAAAAGCAGAACTTAATATTTGGTACAGAAACCTTTGTTTGCAATTACAGAGATCATACGTTTCCTGTAGTTCTTGACCAGGTTTGCACACACTGCAGCAGGGATTTTGGCCCATGTCTCCATACAGACCTTCTCCAGATCCTTCAGGTTTCTGGGCTGTCGCTGGGAAATACGGACTTTCAGCTCCCTCCAAAGATTTTCTATTGGGTTCAGGTCTGGAGACTGGCTAGGCCACTCCAGGACCTTGAGATGCTTCTTACGGAGCCACTCCTTAGTTGCCCTGGCTGTGTGTTTCGGGTCGTTGTCATGCTGGAATCCCCCTGCCACGACCCATCTTCAATGCTCTTACTGAGGGAAGGAGGATGTTGGCCAAGATCTCACGATACATGGCCCCATCCATCCTCCCCTCAATACGGTGCAGTCGTCCTGTCCCCTTTGCAGAAAAGCATCCCCAAAGAATGATGTTTCCACCTCCATGCTTCATGGTTGGGATGGTGTTCTTGGGGTTGTACTCATCCTTCTTCCTCCAAACACGGCAAGTGGAGTTTAGACCAAAAGGCTCTATTTTTGTCTCATCAGACCACGTGACCATCTCCCATTCCTCCTCTGGATCATCCAGATGGTCATTGGCAAACTTCAGACGGGCCTGGACATGCGCTGGCTTGACCAGGGGGACCTTGCATGCGCTGCAGGATTTTAATCCATGACGGCGTAGTGTGTTACTAATGGTTTTCTTTGAGACTGTGGTCCCAACTCTCTTCAGGTCATTGACCAGGTCCTGCCGTGTAGTTCTGGGCTGATCCCTCACCTTCCTCATGATCATTGATGCCCCACGAGGTGAGATCTTGCATGGAGCCCCAGACCGAGGGTGATTGACCGTCATCTTGAACTTCTTCCATCTTCTAATAATTGCGCCAACAGCTGTTGGCTTCTCACCAAGTTGCTTTCCTGTTGTCCTGTAGCCCACAATTGTATCCCTGATGTCCTTCCACAGCTCCCTGGTCTTGGCCATTGTGGAGAGGTTGGAGTCTGTTTGATTGAGTGTGTGGACAGGTGTCTTTTATACAGGTAACGAGTTCAAACAAGTGCAGTAATACAGGTAATGAGTAGAGAACAGGAGGGCTTCTCAAAGAAAAACTAACAGGTCTCTGAGAGACGGAATTCTTACTGGTTGGTAGGTGATCAAATACTTATGTCATGCAATAAAATGCATTACTTAAAAATCATACAATGTGATTTTCTGGATTTTTGTTTTAGATTTCGTCTCTCGCAGTTGAAGTGTACCTATGATAAAAATTACAGACCACTACATGCTTTGTAAGTAGGAAAACCTGCAAAATCAGCAGTGTATCAAATACTTGTTCTCCCCACTGTATATTGCAAAATTACTGCAGTAAAAAATATATATATTTTAGACACAGTATTTGCAGCATACTGAAGTTGTACTACAGTTATACTGCACTCTGACTGCAATCTTTTTTTGTAAGGGTCCCTCTGATTGATCAGGTTGATAACAAATCAATAAGTCAAAACAATAAAGCTGTAAGAATTGATTCCCTATCCTGTTTGTGATCGCTATTGCTCATGGATTATTGAACACTTTAGCACATAGTTAACTGTCGGTCTTCTCTAGCTCTAGTGTGCATATGATGACACCGTTCTTTCAAAGGTTTCTTCTGAAACCCCTTTTCAAACAGCAGGTGCACTGCCAACACTTAACAAAAAGAAATGGAATGCCTCATGCAGGCTAGACTGCTGAATGGATACTGTCATCTAGTTAGACCATTCCATCCTCTAGGATTCTGGATGACAGCATAATTGGGTAATTGATTTTTTTGCATATCCATCATGATTTTTAAATTGGGTTACATCCCTCTGTCTCCTGGTGGAGATATCAGCAGCATCTGATCTGACAGACCTGGTGTGGCATATTCTAGACTGGAAGCAAAACCTCTACCTAATTCAGTATTACCATGGGTGCCAGGCAGCAGGTGGACTCACAGGCTTCTCAGTGCCAGAGGTTATGTCTACCAAGGAAAAATGCCACCCTAGATAATTGCCTGCCTTTTTATTTAACCTTCTTTCCTCACTCCTTGTGTCCATTACAATTTCATATCAGCATCACATTTGCTTACACTGTTGGACACATTTTTAATAATGAGATTAGTTGTAATGAAATGTTTGCATGTGTTTCAGGAGCATCTTTCCTTAAAGAAGTACATAGTTGACATTGTGACGGACAGCACTGTCTCCTCTGAGAGTGTGAAGGACGGAGAGGAGAAGCAGAAGGCACGCAAGAAGGCAAAGAAGCTCCGCGGACGCATGAACTCCAGGTGATGCATCCATCTGTCCCTCTTCTCTCTTCCCCGCTCTCTCCCCTCGCTCTCGCACTCTCACACTCTCTCTCTGTCAGACAGACAGACAGACAGACAGACAGACAGACAGACAGACAGACAGACACTGTCTGTCTGTCTGTCTGTCTGTCTGTCTGTCTGTCTGTCTGTCTGTCTGTCTGTCTGTCTGTCTGTCTGTCTGTCTGTCTGTCTGTCTGTCTGTCTGTCTGTCTGTCTGTCTGTCTGTCTGTCTGTCTGTCTGTCTGTCTGTCTGTCTGTCTGTCTGTCTGACCCTCTCAGGCACAGAGGACAGCGCTGCCTTCGGCGGGGTGCTTTGAGTGACAAGGCGATGGAAGCAGACGTTATGTGCATCACAGCTGTCCACAGAATAACACTGATGAGCTTAATTTATGGCCACTTTCTGTGATTGGGGAAGAAAAATGGGTATCGATCTGAGGCCCTGGCTTTCACCTGTTAAGAGCTCTCCCCCTAATTGCTGCCAGGGTTCTGCCAAAACAGAAGCCGCCTCCAGTGGACAATAGTATGTTAAAGTATGTGTAAACCATGCCTATTTTTCTTTCTCCGGGCTATTGATTTTTAAATGAAGTATCAAAGAAAATCAATAGTAATCAACAAATAGGAGGCAACGCGCCTCTGTCAGATCCCAGACATAGGATCAATCAGTTTAGTAGCCTGTCACAACAAGGGAGGAAGGAAGGGGTTGGGGGGCAGGATAGGGACACGGCAGAGTAGAGAGAAAGTTGTGGGATGAGCTGTTTGTCACGGGGCAGTTTGGACTGTGGCGGCCTGGGGGGTGCAGCACCTGAAATGACATATGTCTTATGCGCGTCGTTAACTCTTACGAGCAAACGGTCATGTTTTGTAGTCACTTTTATTATCAGAATACTCACTCACCTTGTGATGGATCCACTTTGTTATACATTCTAGTTTTAGCAGCGCCCACTAACATTTTAACTTAACTCAGCTTCTCAGTATATGTCCGACTTGTGCTTTATTTAAAGGGGACTTGTAGAGGGGGCAGAAGTATCCAACATATATTTAGTACTTTATTCTATATAACTTCGCTTTCAGTGAAGTTTGTCATGAGTGTTTCTGTTCCCTTATGGAGGAGCTTGCTGCTGAGAAAGTGACATGATCTGCCTCTGTTCACCATCCCTAGCCCCATCCCCAGCCCTCTCTCTCTCAGCCCCAGCTCTAACCCTGCTGAGACTAGCACTCAGAGGCACAAGGCTTTTAGAGGTAGTAAATAACACAAAGCCCCAACTAGCATAAAGGTGAGCAGTTCCATCGCTGAGTGGAAATGAGCCGTTTTATTGGAGCATGGCAGGGTGTCGGTAAAATGCAAGAGATGTTTTCATTGGACTCTGAGGCGGGCTTTTATCCCCTCCATCATAAACTGCTGAACACAGTTTAACCCACATTTTGGCGGTTTGGCTCTCTTTTTTTCCTGTAATATTGGGCTGCTTTTCTGATGAAAATATGCGTTGGGATGCGTTCTGAACTTTGAAACATGGATTTGGAAGTGTGTACCTGCTCCTGTAGTGCAAGCCGTTTGGCTGTAGCCCGCTGTGTGTGTTTCCCTTGGCTGGGAACAGAGTCCGTAGTGTGTTAGTGGAGCTCAGAAGGAGGTGGGCACACAAAGACACCCCTGTGTGGAACCTGGATAGGTCATCACAGCAATACTCCTTTCACCCAGTAGAGGAGCTGAAGGGGTCCATATACACACAATGTTCCTGTGAGATGAGGCCCCAGGGAAACCACTGGAAGTTTCAGGCTCATCAAGCCGACTTGTAGTTAAAACAACCGGTCCATTTGGGTCCAACCCGACTGTTTAGCTGTTTTGCCATAATGGACAGTATATACAGTAACACAGCATCAAACCGTATACATGTAACAATATAAAACTAAATTGGTTACTTTTTGCCTCCAAAGGTAGACATTTTTACAGAGTTGGCTCTCTTTAGTCGGTCAGGGCCAGCCCAGTCCAGATTAATAAAGAGCAGCCTGTGATGAATTGATTATTAGTTCTGCATTGTAGATTTGTGCTTTTTCTCTTATAGCTGATTACTAATATTTATAGCCGCAGCCCATTTAGCCGAGCCTGCTGCCGAGCATGATGAATGGCTCAGCAATTGCTCCCCGTTTAACCTGGGTGGGTGTAAACCTGTCAGAGATGAATATTGTAATATTAGGAGTGACAAACGGGCCAGGTATAGTTCAAGTTCTGGTGACAGGAAAGCAGCAGCATTTTTTTATTCAGTCGTCTTGGAGGACATGTTAAATAATGTGATAGAATGATGGACCTCCGTCACCCCACTAGCCGTTTAGCTGATCGGTTTACTCAGCATGCCTATAGCATTTAAGGACCCTGACCTTGCCTTCACACCAGGCTCTGAATATCTCGGGGTAATGCCTCTTTGGTAATGCAGTTTATGGTCTGTTCTCACGGTAAACAATCTTTCTGTTTTCATACATTCGGAAAAGACAGTACTAATAGCTTTTCATGTTAGGTTTCTCTCAGCATTGGGAAAATGTATACATCCTTGGTTAATCCAGTAATCTTTGTGGGAATGTACGTACACAACTAGGTTTCTCATGGGGGCCACATTTATCGGAGCTAATAGTCGGAGGGCCAGAACATAATTTGCATATAAAATATTAGCACAATTAATAGGCCTACACAACAAATTGAACAAAATGTTTGAACACGTCTGATGAATACATAATTTAAATGACAGTAACATAATAATTTCGATCTGATTACACTAATAAAATCCCCAATGATTCTATTTAGTTCTTATTTTTGTCTATTTTTCTGTGCTGTGATTAGTGGGGAGAAACAGGTCTACGTAGCCTACTGTACGCTATCCTTTTTTTAATGGCAACATTAGTTCAGAACAATTAGCTTTCTAGAAACAGAAAATGTCACTCTCAAAGTAGAACCACCAACCTACAGGGCCCACCCTTGAGGTGAAAGGAGCAGCGACAGAGCTGACGTTTCTGATGAAACGGCGGTAGATGTTGGCTAACCCCTTTATGGTGGTTGGGACTGGCCATGACCTGACCACATCTACCTTCCTGTTGTCCATCCACACGACTTGCTGGCTGATTTGGTAGCCTAAGGAGACAGCCCTCTAAGTTTCAGGACTGCCTTGAACGTGAGTGATGTGATCCTCCAGGGTAGCCGAGTGGACCAAGATGTAATCGATTTACACGACGACCTGGCATCCGAGCATGTCCCTGAACACCTCGTTAACGATTGCCTGGAATGCTGACGGAGCGTTGGCTAAACCAAATGGCATCACCAAGTACTCATAGTGACCAGACATTGTGCTAAACGCAGTCTTACACTCATCCCGGATGCAGATGAGATTGTAAGCACTCCGCAGGTCCAGTTTGGTAAAGAACCAGGCCCCGCAGAGCTGTTCGATGGCTGCCGGCACCAAAGGGATAGGGTAGTGGTACTTCTTGGTGATTACGTTGAGTCCTCGCTATTCATTACATGGATGTAACCCTCCATCCTTTTTGGCCATGAAGAAGTGGACATGCAGATGAAACCTTGTTGAAGCGCCTCTGATGTAATCCTCCATGGCCTGGGTCTCAGCCACCGACAGAGTGTAGATGCGTCTGTGCGTAGGCGCAGACCCTGCCAGCAGTTCGATGGCGGGTCTTGGAAAATACCTCATGCAGGTCCTGGTATACCTCCGGGATGTTGAGCTGAACGGCAACCACAGGACTCTCAACTGACTTGGAACCACAGGGAATGGGGAAGCAGGTCCTCCGGCATTCGGGTGATCAGTCTGTGATTCCCATCCTCGACCATGACCATGGTGGGGTTATGGCGTTGAAGCCAAGGGAGGCCGAGGATGATCTTGTGACCCGGTGCACTGGTGATGAAGAAGGGGATGTTCTCCTGATGAATGGACTCCACGGTGAGATTGGGTGATGTGTGTGTGATGGTTCTGGATCCTAATGGCCAATTATCAAGGGCTTGAACCGGAAAAGGAGAGTAGAGCGGGTAGGAGATGATGTTAAGAGAGGAGGCAAGTGTCTGCTCAATAAAGTTCCCCGCGGCATCGGAATCCACTAAACGCTGTAGACACAGTACATGAGGGACAATCAACTAGTGTGATGGACACCAAAAAGAGTTTAGCAGAAAGTGATGAAGATGGAATACTCACTCCTGCCCTATGAGGTGGAAGATCACGTGACCGTCTCTCTGCTCTTGTGGATCCCGGCGTGGGGAGGTGTAAGACCCCTACCTCCATGGGTTCAGGCTCTGATCCAGAGTGTTCCCTGAGGGAGGGGAGAAGTGATGAGAGTACCGACGCTCCAGTAGTAGGTTATCCGGACGGATGGCCATCCCAATAAGTGCGTCCAAAGTGAGGTTGTCATCTCGACAGGCTAGTTCCGTCTGGACCTCCTTGCGCAGACCTCTTTGGAATAGCGTACGAAGCGCCTGCTCGTTCCATCCGCTGGATGCTGCTACTGTCCAGAAGGTGAGCGTGTACTCGGCAGCTGTCTGGTCCCTCTTGCGTAATTGGAGTAAGCGCTCACCCCACTCTCTGCCCTCCAGGGGATGATCGAAGCTGCATTTGGACAGAGCCATGAGCCCCGCATATGAATCTAGCTCCTCTCCTCTCTCCCAGATGTCTATGGCCCATTCCAAAGCCTGCCCAGTCATCAGAGAAATAACAGTGGCAACCTTGGAGCTCTCGGTGGTGGGGGCTCCCCTCTGGTATGTAAAGTAGAGTGAGCACTGAAGTAGGAAGCCACGACATTTAGATGGGGTGTCGTCATTTATCTGGGAGGGACAAATAGGCATCGCTGACCTGAGTAGGTTGCTGAATGGGCTGTTGTGCTAGCTCGCTGGGTCGACTGGTTGTCGAGTAAACCTCCGCTAGTTGATGGCAACGCCTCCCGGGTACGTTTGAGACATTCCACACTACGAATAACCTCTCCCATAGCTGTCCCCAGTTGTGCCAGCTGGTCCTGATGTTGACATAGAAGGTATCCCTGCTCGTTGACTGTCTGGGAGATATTTTGTTCTCCTGCTGCTTCCATTGTTTGAGTCAGTATTCTGTAACGAAAACGCTGTGAGTTGATAAGCAGGTGCAGGTGAAACGTTTAATAAAACGACCAACGTAACAGTAGCATATATGCGTTAACACAGGATCAATACTGACTGGGGAAGGAACCTAAGAGAGTGACAGATATAGGGGAGTTAATGGGAGTCCAGGTGTGCGTAATGATGCATCCCAGGACCGGTGGTTAGTATACCGGCGATGTCGAATGCCGGAGGGGAGGAGCGGGAGTAGACGTGACACCGAGACTCCTGATATTAACAGACATCGTCTTTTTTTCTTTAAATTATTGTTTTATGTAGGATGCTACATTTTGGGCTAGCTGTCATTGTAAGTAGGCCTAATTAAAACATCCCACTTCTATAAGGCCACATTTCTCTATTGTGAAAGATGCTGTTAAGCCTCAGCCAGTTGCTGTCATTTTAAATACGCATCGGTTTAGAAGAAATAAACTCCAATAAAGCCCTCTTCTTGTTTGTAAAGTCAAATTGAAATGAAGATTATTGTTGAAATGAATTACTCGACTGGTGTAGTTTTTCTCCATCTGTTTACTGTCGCCTACATTCGCTATCCTCATGAATGAAGTTAACATGTAACTTTTGCATTATTTAGGTGGGGTAACTTCCTTCCTGCATCGCAGGTCTGAGTTTTTTTAAATTATAATACAAAATTATAATATTCGTCATTAATTTGGGGGGGGGCAATAATATTGCTGGCGGGCCACACTGACCTACAGTGACAATCTGCTCTGGAGCCCTGTGTTTCTGATCATATTACCTTCCATTAACCCATCCAAATCCCTCTACAATACTGTATGATATTACATTTACAAACGCAGGTTTTTTCACAGAGCACTGTATGGATGTTGGATGTCCTAGCCGTGTCTGAGGCCTGGCTTAGGAAGGCCACCTGAAGTTTCCATCCCAAAGGGGGCAGAGTTGCAATCTACTGCAGAGATAGTCTTTAGTGTTCTGTCATACTATCCAGGTCTGTGCCCAAACAATTCGAGCTTCTACTTTTAAAAATCCACCTTTCCAGAAACAAGTCTCTCACCGTTGCCCCTTGTTATAGACCCCCTCGGCCCCCAGTGCCTTGGACACCATATGTGAATTGATCGCCCCCCATCTATCTTCAGAGTTGGTACTGTTAGGTGACCTAAACTGTGACATGCTAAACACCCCAGCCATCCTACAATCTAAGCTAGATGCCCTCAATCTCACGCAAATCATCAAGGAACCTACCAGGTACAACCCCAAATCCGTAAACATGGGCACCCTCATAGATATCATCCTGACCAACCTGCCTTCTAAATACACCTCTGCTGTCTTCAACCAGGATCTCAGTGATCACTGCCTCATTGCCTGCGTGTGTACTGGATCCGCGGTCAAACTACCTCCACTCATCACTGTCAAACACTCCCTAAAACACTTCAGCAAGTAGGCCTTTCTAATTGACCTGGCTCAGGTATCCTGGAAGAATATTGACCTCATCCAGTCAATAGAGGATGCCTGGTTGCTCTTCAAAAGTGCTTTCCTCTCCATCTTAAATAAGCATGCCCCGTTCAAAAAAATGTAGAACTAAGAACCGATATAGCCCTTGGTTCACCCCAGACTTGACTGCACTTGACCGGCACAAAAACATCCTCTGCATTAGCATCGAATAGCCCCCGCAATATGCAACTTTTCAGGGAAGTCAGGAACCAATATACTCAGTCAGTTAGGAAAGCTAAGGCTAGATTTTTCAAACAGAAATTTGCTTCCTGTAGCACTAATTCCAAAACGTTTTGGGAAACTAAAGTCCGTGGAAAATAAGAGTGCTTCCTCCCAGCTGCCCACTGCACTGAGGATAGTCAACACTGTCACCACCAATAAATCTACGATAATCGATCATTTCAATAAGCATTTTTCCGCAGCTGGCCATGCTTTCCACCTGGCTACCCCTACCCTGTCCAACATCTCGGCACCCCCTGCAGCAACTTGCCCCCCCGGCTTCTCCTTCACCCAAATCCAGACAGCAGATGTTCTGAAAGAACTGCAAAATCTGGAGCCCTACAAATCAACTGGCCTTGACAATCTGGACCCTCTCTTTCTAAAATGATCTGCCGAAATTGTTGCAACCCCTATTACTAGCCTATTCAACCTCTTTCGTATTGTCTGAGATTCCCAAAGATTGAAAAGCTGTCACGGTCATACCCCTCTTCAAAGGCGAGAGACACTCTAGACCCAAACTGTTACAGGCCTATATCCATCCTGCCTTTCTAAAGTCTTTGAAAGCCAAGTTAATAAACAGATCACCAACCATTTTGATTTAAAAAAAATATATTTTACCTTTATTTAACTAGGCAAGTCAGTTAAGAACAAGTTCTTATTTTCAATGACAGCCTAGGAACAGTGGGTTAACTGCCTATTCAGGGGCAGAATGACAGATTTGTACCTTGTCAGCTCAGGGGTTTGAACTTGCAACCTTCCGGTTACTAGTCCAACGCTCTAACCACTAGGCTACCCTGCCGCCCCTGAATCCCTCCACTATGCATTCTGGTTTCCGAGCTGGTCATGGGTGCACCTCAGCCACGCGCAAGGTCCCATACGATATCATAACCGCCATCGATAAAAGACAGTACTGTTCATCGACCTTGCCAAGGCTTTTGACTCTGTCAATCACCGCATTCTTATTGGCAGACGCAATACCCTTGGCTTCTCAAACGACTGCCTCGCCTGGTTCACCAACTACTTCTTGATAGAGTTCAGTGTGTCAAATCGGAGGGTCTGTTGTTCGCAGTCTCTATGTGGGTGCCACAGGGTTTAATTCTCAGGCCCACTCTTTTCGCTTATGCTGCTGGTGATTCTCCAATCCAAAATCAAATCTTGAATCAGCTTCCTATTTCGCAGCAAAGCCTCCTTCACTAATGCCGCCAAACTTACCCTCATAAAACTGAATATCCTACCGATCCTTGGCTTCGGCGATGTCATTTACAAAATAACCCCCAACACTCTACTCAGCAAACTGGATGTAGTCTATCACCGTGCCATGTGCTTTATTACCAAAGCCCTATATACTAACCATCACAACGACCTGTATGCTCTCTTTGACTGGCCCTCGCTACATATCCGTTGCCAAACCCACTGGCTCCAGGTCATCTATAAGTCTTTGCTTGGTAAAGCGCCACCGTATCTCACCTCAATGGTCACCATAGCAACACCCACATGCTCCACTGGTCACCATAGCAACACGCACATGCTCCAGCAGATATATTGCACTGGTCATCCCCTAAGCCAACACTTCCTTTGGCCGCCTTTCCTTCCAGTTCTCTGCTGCCAATGACTGAAACAAATTGCAAAAATCTTTGAAGCTGGAGAGATATCTCCCTCTAACTTTAAGCATCAGCTGTCTGAGCAGCTTACCAATCACTGTACCTGTACACACACTCTGTAAATAGCACACCCGACCGACTACCTCATCCCTATATTATTACTTACCCTCTTGCTCTTTTGCACCCCAGTATCTCTACTTGCACATCATCTTCTGTACATCTGTCACTCCAGTATTAATGCTAAATTGTAATTATTTTTGCCTCTATGGCCTATTTATTGCCTACCTCCCTACACTTACATTTGCACACACTGTACCTAGATTTGTATTATTTTTTTTATTTATTTTGTGTTATTGACTACATTTGTTTATGTGTAACTCTGGGTTGTTGTTTTTGTCGCACTGCTTTATCTTGGTCAGGTCGCAGTTGTAAATGAGAACTTGTTCTCAACTAGCCTACCTGGTTAAATAAATGTGAAATAAAATAAATAAATAGATGTTAAAACATTTTTATTTACTCCAGGCCAAAAATTTGCCCCTTTAGTTCATGTACTGCCAATGTGCAGTGATTTATTTATTTTAAAGCCATATTAATATTTTTGGAACTGTTACAACTGCTGAAGAAGACATTGATAACGTAGTGCAAAGACTAAAAAGTTAAGCACGTGAATTGATAATTTCAATGATGGTATCAAGTTTAAACTCATGCCTTTTTATATGGGAAGGTTGCCCTTGAGAGCAGACATTTCTGATTTGCTCATAGATATTTCTCTGATTGATAAATGTTTGCTGATTTAACCTTAGAAATTGTAAACATTGATAAAACCCCATAGTCAGTTTACCTAAATATTTTGTCTTCACTGGAGCTACACAACCTTTTATTTCAGGGTTTAATTCTGAGCTGGATTGACATTAACAGTGCTTCTAATGACTTGAGCCTTGTTCTGCCAGGACAGGTCTGGTCCTCTAGGGAGGCTCCACCTGTCCTCTTCCGGGGCCTGTTAGTTTATCCGCTGCTTTGTGTCTGACCGTAGGACCTTCTTTCTGTCAGCCTGGGATCTATATTAGCTCTTATCTGCTCTAAGATGCTGACTGTCTGACTGACAGACAGATGCTCTGTGTGCTACTAGTAGAGCCTGTCTTCTTTGCCATGTCTGCTGGTCTAATGCCACAGAGAACAGTCCTATTGACCCTGTGAATCTGTGGAGGTCATAGATTCAAAACACTGATGTCTTTGCTACCCGAGTTGGAGCATACCATTTACTAAACAATATACAGTGCCTTGCGAAATTATTCGGCCCCCTTGAACTTTGCGACCTTTTGCCACATTTCAGGCTTCAAACATAAAGATATAAAACTGTATTTTTTTGTGAAGAATCAACAAGTGGGACGACATTTATTGGATATTTCAAACTTTTTTAACAAATCAAAAACTGAAAAATTGGGGGTGCAAAATTATTCAGCCCCCTTAAGTTAATACTTTGTAGCGCCACCTTTTGCTGCGATTACAGCAGCTGTAAGTCGCTTGGGGTATGTCTCTATCAGTTTTGCACATCGAGAGACTCAAATTTTTTCCCATTCCTCCTTGCAAAACAGCTCGAGCTCAGTAAGGTTGGATGGAGAGCATTTGTGAACAGCAGTTTTCAGTTCTTTCAAATCAAATCAAATGTATTTATATAGCCCTTCGTACATCAGCTGATATCTCAAAGTGCTGTACAGAAACCCAGCCTAAAACCCCAAACAGCAAACAATGCAGGTGTAAAAGCACGGTGGCTAGGAAAAACTCCCTAGAAAGGCCAAAACCTAGGAAGAAACCTAGAGAGGAACCGGGCTATGTGGGGTGGCCAGTCCTCTTCTGGCTGTGCCGGGTAGAGATTATAACAGAACATGACCAAGATGTTCAAATGTTCATAAATGCCCAGCATGGTCGAATAATAATAAGGCAGAACAGTTGAAACTGGAGCAGCAGCACAGTCAGGTGGACTGGGGACAGCAAGGAGCCATCATGTCAGGTAGTCCTGGGGCATGGTCCTTGGGCTCAGGTCCTCCGAGAGAGAGAAAGAAAGAGAGAATTAGAGAGAGCATATGTGGGGTGGCCAGTCCTCTTCTGGCTGTGCCGGGTGGAGATATAACAGAACGTGGCCAAGATGTTCAAATGTTCATAAATGACCAGCATGGTTGAATAATAGTAAGGCAGAACAGTTGAAACTGGAGCAGCAGCATGGCCAGGTGGACTGGGGACAGCAAGGAGTCATCATGTCAGGTAGTCCTGGGGCATGGTCCTAGGGCTCAGGTCCTCCGAGAGAGAGAAAGAAAGAGAGGAGAGAATTAGAGAACGCACACTTAGATTCACACAGGACACCGAATAGGAGAGGAGAAGTACTCCAGATATAACAAACTGACCCTAGCCCCCCGACACATAAACTACTGCAGCATAAATACTGGAGGCTGAGACAGGAGGGGTCAGGAGACACTGTGGCCCCATCCGAGGACACCCCCGGACAGGGCCAAACAGGAAGGATATAACCCCACCCACTTTGCCAAAGCACAGCCCCCACACCACTAGAGGGATATCTTCAACCACCAACTTACCATCCTGAGACAAGGCCGAGTATAGCCCACAAAGATCTCCGCCACAGTACAACCCAAGGGGGGCGCCAACCCAGACAGGCTGACCACAACAGTGAATCAACCCACCCAGGTGACGCACCCCCCCCCCCACAGATTCTCGATTGGATTCAGGTCTGGACTTTTACTTGGCCATTCTACCACCTGGATATGTTTATTTTTTAACCATTCCATTGTAGATTTTGCTTTATGTTTTGGATCATTGTCTTGTTGGAAGACAAATCTCCGTCCCAGTCTCAGGTCTTTTGCAGACTCCATCAGGTTTTCTTCCAGAATGGTCCTGTATTTGGCTCCATCCATCTTCCCATAAATTTTAACCATCTTCCCTGTCCCTGCTGAAGAAAAGCAGGCCCAAACCATGATGCTGCCACCACCATGTCGGACAGTGGGGATGGTATGTTCAGGGTGATGAGCTGTGTTGCTTTTACGCCAAACATAACGTTTTGCATTGTTGCCAAAAAGTTCAATTTTGGTTTCATCTGACCAGAGCACCTTCTTCCACATGTTTGGTGTGTCTCCCAGGTGGCTTGTGGCAAACTTTAAACAACACTTTTTATGGATATCTTTAAGAAATGGCTTTCTTCTTGCCACTCTTCCATAAAGGCCAGATTTGTGCAATATACGACTGATTGTTGTCCTATGGACAGAGTCTCCCACCTCAGCTGTAGATCTCTGCAGTTCATCCAGAGTGATCATGGGCCTCTTGGCTGCATCTCTGATCAGTCTTCTCCTTGTATGAGCTGAAAGTTTAGAGGGACGGCCAGGTCTTGGTAGATTTGCTCCTTGGGATGTTTAAAGCTTGGGAAAATCTTTTTGTATCCAAATCCGGCTTTAAACATCTTCACAACAGTATCTCGGACCTGCCTGGTGTGTTCCTTGTTCTTCATGATGCTCTCTGCGCTTTTAACGGACCTCTGAGACTATCACAGTGCAGGTGCATTTATACGGAGACTTGATTACACACAGGTGGATTGTATTTATCATCATTAGTCATTTAGGTCAACATTGGATCATTCAGAGATCCTCACTGAACTTCTGGAGAGAGTTTGCTGCACTGAAAGTAAAGGGGCTGAATAATTTTGCACGCCCAATTTTTCAGTTTTTGATTTGTTAAAAAAGTTTGAAATATCCAATAAATGTCGTTCCACTTCATGATTGTGTCCCACTTGTTGTTGATTCTTCACAAATAAAGACAGTTTTATATCTTTATGTTTGAAGCCTGAAATGAGGCAAAAGGTCGCAAAGTTCAAGGGGGCCAAATACTTTCGCACGGCACTGTAGTTTAACAGAACATGTGATATGCCATTGTAAAGTGATGAGGGTGGAATGTCCTTGTGAATTTTTAAACCCAGTGAGGAACTATGCCCCTGTAGAATTAATGCATGATTTATTTAGAGTTACTTGGGGGGAACAATTGACAGGCAAAATAAACACTTTGTCTTAACTTGATCTTTTTCTGTTCCTTCAGACTTCTCATCCTCCCCTGCCTTTTCTCTGACCACTGGAGTACTCTTTTCCTCTTATTCAAATACTGTTTTTATGTTCCCTCTGTAGGGCAAAGGAGTACGAGACATCAATGGAGGCAAAGACACAAGTCCCCGACTCCCCATACAAGGCCAAGTTAGTTCCCTACTTAACATTTATGCCTTCTACTTCATCTACTTAACTGTAGTGAATATTGATGATACTGAAATTATAGATGGATGGATGACTGGACTAAGCCTCTCCCCCTCTCCCTAGGCTCCAGCGTCTGGTGAAGGACTTGGTGAAGCAGCTCCAGGGCCAGGACAGCGGGCAGTGGGCCAACACTAGGGTGTCAGGCCTGGACAGAACCCTGGGAGAGATCTCCCGCATCCTGGAGAAGCAGGTAAATCACTAACACCTCTCCTCCATGTCATATAGTGCTGCTTGGGTGTTGCTATGTCAGTGCTTAGTCAGTGTGGGTTGTGTGTGCAGTGAGCGGGGCAGTTCTCTGAACTGAAGCGTTCTGTTTGGCTGCAGCTCTCTGTCTGTCTTCCAGTGTAGAGTATCACTTACTCCCCAACTCCTTTCCCCAGGTTATTTGTAATGCAGGCCAGATTAGCTATGTCTTTTCATTGGCCACATGTTACTAATAGAGGAGCAACCCATTACTGGACAGGCAAACATTTGCATGCTTCAGAAGTATATTGTGGGTTTATACAATAACATAAGGTTTTCCTAGAAAATGTAATCCAAAGGGTCTCAAATTACAGTGGAGTATCAGGTATTTCATTGGTATTTGCTGCTTTTTTAGAAAGCTATATACTGAATGACAGACATTGATAACAACAGTTGATTTAAGTCAATGTAATGAATGAAAGAAATCCACTGTAGATGAGACTTTGTTTGATGGTATTTTATGGATTTGCACTGGGTTTATGAAGAGGACCTGTCACTGTGTTTATGAAGAGGAAAACATATAGTGACAAGCCATCATTCTTCTGCCAACGTGCAGTTCAAGGTCTGATAAAGCACACTGTGCATGTTGGTGGGTGGGAGGATAGAGAGATGATGGTGTCTGGTCATTGACAGGGGGAGGGGTAGAGAGGCTATTACTGAATTTCCCCAGAGAGAGGGAGAGCGAGGTGGCAGGAGTGACTGGCACAGCAGTACAGTGTAATGAGAGAGGAGGAGTAGTCCAGTGCGATGGTGTTCAAGCTGTCACTAACAGGGGGACTCCTCCCATTAGCTCCATATTCTCCCTGTTGGAGGTCAGGGGTCACTAGGCCTGGAGTCCTCCTCAATTCAACACTGGGATCGCTAGGACAGACAACTCTGTGTGGTTAAAGCTCTTTACATATTTATAGTTCATTAAAACAATTGAGGAAAGCCCTATTGTGAATTCATTAGAATTTTGTGGCTGTAGAGGGGTGGAAGAGACTTCATTCAGTATGTCTGTTAAACACATTCTTCCCCCTCAGCCCAGAGCAGAGTGAGGCCTGGGCTGAGGGGAGTGGGGTGGGCCATGGTGGGCTGGCCTGTGAACCAGCCTGGGGAGCACTTCCTCCTCTAATCCCAGGACAAAGGCAAATAAATATAGTCTCTGTCAGCATGGGTGTCTGCCCCCTGAGTCACTTTAAGTCAGGATCGTTTAGATTATTTGACCTAACAAGCATATCTCGTGTTATTGACTCACCTAGATATTTGTTTTTCCTCTGCGGTATCTGATTCAGTCTCCACTTTCCCTGCTAATTCCTTGAACAACACCCGACACTCCCCCTCCACGGCTGCCTCAGTTAGCCCCCCCAGTCTCCGACCCCAGCACGCCTCTCCCTCTGTGAGCACTAATGGGTTCTTTTTTTGTCAAACTCAAAAGAAGTAGAGAGCTTTTTCCCTCTAAGATTTTTTTTCAGGGCAATTTCTTACCTTTCTGCTCTCATACCTTGGTAATGAATTCGCATATTTACACACTGGCCCAAATGTGTTTGTCACTGCTTTCAAATAAAGGCTGGCCTTAGATGGAGAGAGTTTATGACACTTGAGGGACTGTCAGAAACACTGTGGTCTAGGAGCTGAAGAGTAGAGACTGTATTTACATTTTCATTTGCCAGCTGTCATGGGCTGGTTGGTCTCCCCTTCATGACTAACCGTTGGCTTGTTCTACCTGGGATATGGAGGTGGGGGAATAGGGCAACAGAGTAACAAGAACATAGGGCCTCAAGGAGCCTGCCTGAAGTTGACGGATGTAGCCAAAATTAGCAGTGTCTGAATGTTGTGAAATTCCAAGGTTATATTTTGTATTCCTGCACACTGAATGCAATACTCACCTAAGACGAGTATACTGGTCTCGTAGCTGAAAATCATACTTTTCTCTAAATTCCTCATCCCCTTGGAGGGTTTTCTTTGTTCCACCTGGCTTAGATTGGGAGTGTTAGTGTGTCATAGATCCACTTTCCCCAAATGTTTGTTTTATTGAGCTTGTCAGATGAGACTAGGAGGACCAAACTGAGAGGAAGTGTGACAGGAAGTGTGTCAGGAAGCTTATTATTATTCCTTAATAGTCTGGTCTATGGCTATAAGTGCTCACATTAAGCATTCAAATTGATGAGGTTAATTGTTATTTCACATCCAGGTTAATAATACACTTACTTTTGTAAAGAAATTGCAGATTTTGTTAAGATAGGTACCATTTTTGTACATTTTTTGGCTAAGGGTTATACTCCAATGAGTTTCAATGCTATCTTTGGCATACCCCTATACAAGAAGTGTTAAGATTTGAATGATAAGTGTTATGGTTATTTAATCTAGTCTTGACAGCTATTGAACAGAGGCTATGTGATTTACTATGTCGCCAAACCTTAACCCATCTGGAATTCTTTAGTTATTATGTTAACTACAGATTTTACTACAATAAATGAATAGAGTAGACTAAAGTTGGCCAGAATATGATCCATTCACATGACCTGCTCTTGAATAGGCCCTATTGTATGAAAATAACCCTCTTATTATGAGTTCGGAAGGAGTTATATTGTTTATCAAACAAACAAGCTTTTGTGTTGTTGCTGCCAAAGTATGTCATAAAGTCAGGTAAATCGTTTAATTTGACATTCTTTGTTTCTCCGAAGTACCTACATGTTTCTTACCTAACCAGGACAGGTTTGCTGGAAGACTATGAATATGGCCTTTAATATTTGAGTTGATGTTTCCTGGATGGCTGACTTTTTGTAACTTTAACTGGGGTCAAACATTGAAATCCCTCTGTGTTGTAGTTCCTCCATAGGCTGTCTGGTGTCTGATTTTTGCGCCTCAGTACAGGGTTTGTATTAGCCGGTAAAAAAATCTTTATCCCCACCCAATAATGCTTTTTATTCATTGATGGAAATACCAGTCAATGTGCTTCAACTTCAAAGGCAAATATACTTCATAGACTAATAAATCCTCAAACTGCTGGGAAATTAGTGTCTGCTGGGTTTCTATTTTTACTCACGCAAAAGACACGCATAAGGGACTTCAGCTAAGTGCACCCCGACTGGGAAGAATTGGTGAAGATTGTGTTGATTATCCCTGTTTCCAGTGTGCCTTCTGAGAGGGGATTTTTTTTCCCTCTAAAACATCTTAAAGATGGCCTCACGGTTGAGCCATTTTGAGTACAAAGTAAAGAGACTGATGCGCCGTCGCAAGCTGCTCCAAGGAGTTGGAGAGTTTTGACTTCCCAACAGCAGCGGCTCACTTTGAGCAGGCCAAGGTCTACCTCAAACACAAGCAAATTAGAGGAAAGTGTTTGTGAGGCCCAGTCCTAGCAGTTCTGCTGCCACCCTAGGCCAGAGCAACATATGCGCCTGTGTCATGTATAGTATAAAGATTTGGAAGGGATTGGTAGAGTAATGATGTGTATCATGCACAGTTGGTGAATTTCAGTTGAGCTTATTCAGTAGCACTTGGAAACTAAACATCATTGTCAACTATTCACATCGCAGAGTTACAATGTTGCAATAACTAGGCAGACAACTGCCTATAGTAGGAAATAGTTCTCAATCATCCACGTATATCACACATGGCACGAGTCACGACCCCACAATAGTTGAAATTATAATAAACATTTATTATCATCATCCATTAGAAAATGGTGAGATATGATTTGAGCTTTATAAACAAGTGTTTTTACCTGTTAAGTCGACCCTCTACTTTTTCGAACATTCTGTTAAAAATTTCGCAACATTTCAGCGCCCTGCTACTCAGGCCAGGAATATAGTATATGCATATGATTAGTATGTGTGGATAGAAAACACTCATACGTTTATAAAACTGGTTCAATCACGGCTGTGACTATAACAGAACGTGCGTTTCATCGAAAAGTGCAGGAAAATCTGATCACTGAAAATGGAAATAAATATCCTTGCGCTACTTCCAGGAATTGTTCAAAGTGAACCGAATTAAATGAGGCCGAGGTTGCAGTGCCTACAGCTTCCACACGATGTCTAGAGTCTTGTCATTTGATTCAGCTTTGATTCTTGGTCAAACCGAATCAAGGGAACCGATTCCCTCCGGTCTCCCGACCGGATGTTTTGGTCGAGCTCTCTCCAGACATTTTTTCGAGACGGACACCTATAGAATTTACATCGCCTCCTGATGAATTTTATCGCTTATTAACGTGTACTAATACCTAAAGTTGCATTACAAAAGTATTTCGAAGTGTTTTGTGAAAGTTTATCGTCGACTTTTAGAATTTTAAAAAATGACGTTACGTTATGAAACGCTATTTTTTTCCGTTTATCACACAGTCTTCATAGATCGATATCTAGGCTATATATGGACCGATTTAATCGAAAAAAAGACCCAATAGTGATTATGGGACATCTAGGAGTGCCAACAAAGAAGATGGTCAAAGGTAATGAATGTTTTATATTTTATTTGTGCGGTTTGTGTAGCGACGACTATGCTAATTATTTTGTTTACGTCCCCTGCGGGTCTTTTGGGGTGTTACATGCTATCAGATAATAGCTTCTCACGCTTTCGCCGAAAAGCATTTAAAAAATCTGACTTGTTGCCTGGATTCACAACGAGTGGAGCTTTAATTCAATACCCTGCATGTGTATTTGAATGAACGTTTGAGTTTTAACTAATACTATTAGCATTTAGCGTAGCGCATTTGCATTTCCAGAGCTCTAGATGGGACGCCTGCGTGCCAGGTAGGAGCAAGAGGTTAATAAATGGTCGGGCTCATTTTACAGCATTGTTAAATAAGCTTTCTCTCAATAAACCAGCCTTAACAAATTCATTTATTTACTTATTTTTACAAATTTACAATTTGCATATTTACAATTTGTTTGTCCAACATCGATTTCTTCATTTTGCGGCTGCCTGGAGCAGGGGTATAAAACTCTTGCCCTACAAGGTCCGGAGCCTGCTGGTTTTTTGTTCTACCTGATAATGAATTGCACCTAATCAGTCCCTGATTAGACAGGAACAGGGATAAAAAGTAGTGGAACTGGCTTTGCGGTCCAGAGTTGAGTTTGAGGGGCCTAGAGTGTCCTCTTTCCACTGCTGTGGTGCTGAATCGCAGAGGGAGTGGGGTGGGCTGGCACGGTCATGGCTAGAAGGGATCCAGCTTTTGTCAAATTAACAAATTTATCTAACCCATTTCACTACACCCGCAATAACATCTGCTAAACACATGTATGTGACCAATAAGATTTGATTTTGTTTTGACCTTTTTCTCCTAACCTGTTATGTTAGTTCTCCTAACCTGCCCACGAAAAGTCAAATCTGAAGTTAATTTAACAAAACTGGTCCCTTCTAGCCATGACCGGCCGGCCCTGGTGTTCGTAGACAGCACAGCCATGTTTTGTTATTTATTAAGCCTAATTAAAATGTTTATGCCTCAGCTAATTAAATTAGCGAGGCCTACATTTAATTTGAAAACAGTTGTTTTTTGTAATTTATTAAAAATGTAATGCAAATAGCCTATAGGACAGGTCGTTCGCAAATAGTATACAAATATTATATTTTTTACTTTTGACTGTGTAGGTGACTTGTTCTTCTAGGCTAAATGTTTTTCTTTTTTTAAATGACATTCACTAGCCTCATCAGTCTAATGAATCTCAGTCCATTTTATAAAATAAACTGACCCAGTATTGTTTCCCATTTTCAAATAAACTCACCCAGTATTGTCACCCATTTTAAATTTTACTCACCCAGTATTGTTTCTCATTTAAAATAACTCATCCAGTATTGTTTCTCATTTAAAATAAACTCACCCAGTATTGTTTCTCATTTAAAATATACTCACCCAGTATTGTTTCTCATTTAAAATATACTCATCCAGTATTGTTTCTCATTTAAAATATACTCATCCAGTATTGTTTCTCACATAAAATACACTCACCCAATATTGTTTCTCACATAAAATAAACTCACCCAGTATTGTTTCTCATTTAAAATATACTCACCCAGTATTGTTTCTCATTTAAAATATACTCATCCAGTATTGTTTCTCATTTAAAATATACTCATCCAGTATTGTTTCTCATTTAAAATATACTCATCCAGTATTGTTTCTCATTTAAAATATACTCATCCAGTATTGTTTCTCACATAAAATACACTCACCCAATATTGTTTCTCACATAAAATAAACTCACCCAGTAATGTTTCTCATTTAAAATAAACTCACCCAATATTGTTTCTCACATAAAATAAACTCACCCAGTATTGTTTCTCATTTAAAATATACTCATCCAGTATTATTTCTCATTTAAAATATACTCATCCAGTATTGTTTCTCATTTAAAATATACTCATCCAGTATTGTTTCTCATTTAAAATATACTCATCCAGTATTGTTTCTCATTTAAAATATACTTATCCAGTATTGTTTCTCACATAAAATACACTCACCCAATATTGTTTCTCACATAAAATAAACTCACCCAGTAATGTTTCTCATTTAAAATAAACTCACCCAGTAATGTTTCTCACATAACAACATAAACTCCCCCAGTATTGTTTGTCATTCAAAATAAACTCACCCAGTATTGTTTTACATTTAAAATAAACTCACCCAGTATTGTTTCCCATTTACTGTCTCTCAACCAATCATTCTACTTTAGTGTACCAAACAGCATGCCATTACACCCTTTTAATATACAAACTCTTACTCAGTCTCTAAATGTTTACTCCAGCAGTCTTGTTGTGGTTTATCACTCCTCCCATACATGCAGATGCTGGTTTAGACTACTGAACAAAATTGAGACTTTGTTTACTCCTCACAGGCTTTTTTTGCAAGTGTATATGTTAGTCGGGTCCAAGATTAAATGCATGTATGGGGGTGTGTCTGCCCTCCTCACTCCATCTGTAATATTGTTTGGGGCAACCAGTTTGAGGCCAAAGACTGATTGACAAAGGGGCTGTCCTGTGTCACACCTTTAATGAACTCCCAGCCAGTTGTTCCCCAGCGTCTGGGGCCAGAGGATCAGGGCTTTCCCCTCCATTTCCCCTCCTCCTTTCTTTATGTATCTAATTAAAGTGGCTAGTGGGAGGTGACTACAAAGAGCTGTCCGGCTGGCCCTCCCTACCTCCCTTTCTCCGCTTCTCTCAGCAGTGCCACAGCCACAGGAATTAACAGCTGCCAGCCTTCTGATTAGCTGGGGTAGTAATGGTCAGCAGGAGTAAGAATTGGGTAAGATTCCTTCAGCTCTATAATTCATGTTAGACTTGACTATCTGGCCTGCCCCCTCACCTTTCCTCATGTCTTCAGTCATGTTGGGAGTTTCACTTTAGAAGAAATGTACCCCTCATCCTATTACACTGTCACCAGATTGTCTAGCACGGAGTGACAGGACACAGACAGATCACACACTGCTCCATAGTTACATAGAGTGGAGGATTGGTGCTAAGCTAGATGTGGCTTGTTGAAAATATGAATCAAATCCAGATGTTGTAACCATGGCTTTGGAACCGGAAGCCTGTTGGCTGTAATCAACATTTGGCAACAATAGATACAATACTTACTACAGCACACGTCCTATGGAGATCTCACCTTAAGGTTGTTATACAGTTCCCAGTGTGTTTCAACGGGTTATTTAATGAAAGACAGCTCTATTGTTTCTATGTGTTACTCACAGTAAGTGTACCTGAATAACTCCATACCAGAGGGTTCTGTTTAACATGGCATGTAATTCGGCTGTTATTGCAATTTGCTCCCTTTAGTTGTTTCAATTTAAAAGTTATTCTTCATTGATCGGGAACAAGAAGACCTATTATTCCTGCTCTGCTCTACTGCCATTCACAGTACTGAGCCAGCAGAGTGTAAAGCTGTACATCCTAGATAGAAGGAAGGGAAAGGGAGATACCTACCTAGTCAGTTGCACAACTGAATGCATTCAACCAAAACGTGAGGAACACCACAGAGGTCCACTCACTGATTACTATGCTGGTTCCTGCACCAAAAACACCAATATCTGATTGTGTTCTTTTAAGAAATGAATGATTGTGTATCTCCACACGAGCAGATGGGTCATGTCTGTTAAGGATGCCATGGGTATTGCAGATGTAGACCACCTGAAGATGTTGGCTAAAATTATTGGAGGTTAATCCTCTTCTTCTTTTTTTTTTGTCACATAGATCGATCTGTCAACAGGCCAAGACCGATGCAGCCAAACTGTCCCAGTCTGGCTTTACCGTCAGACAGCCAGAGCTGGGCAGGTCCTAGTTAACCCCTTTAAAAGACCATTTGATAAGACACCATGAAAGAGCTGCCTTTTCTCATTTATCCCAGAAGCTTTTAGATGGCTGCGTTGATGGGTGAGTTAAGAATGGGTTAAACCCAGCTCAGTGCTAGAGACCATATCGATGGAAACCGTTGGTAACCTACATAAAGGAGGTTTTTCTCTTATAAACAGCACTCAACCACACACATGGGCAGATTGGATCATGGTAGAGATTTCCATAATCCTCACTGCACATCATACATAGGGCCTCTGGTGTTTTTTCAGTGTGTTGGTCCAAATCCCTTAACCCTAGCAGAGTTCAGTGTTTTTTGTCACCGGATCCTGCTGACTTGTGCCTTGGCAGTCTGTGTGAGTGACAGATGAAGAGCTTATATATCGTTTTGCAAAGCGCTTCCTCAATGTGTTCAGGCTTGTTGGCAAACCCTTCATCCGTGGAACTAAAATAGAGTGGAGTGCCTGGATTTGAGGGCTGTCACACTACCTGGGAGAATGTGACCTCATTAGGTGTAGGAGGGACCCCCAGTGTACCTCCATGCTTGGTGTGGTGAGGAATGACTGTCCCCCTGGCTGCTCCCTCTGTGAGGAAAGCCGAGGAAAGCCTTCCATCAGCACCCACTCCTCCCCTGGAGCCCCTATCCTCCCGGTCGACCCAGGCACTAACATGTCTGATAGCAGCCGCTTGCTCTGGGCTTTGGAGCTGTTGATTTATTGGACTGTGTAGCTGCAGCAGCATCTGACCCAATGCCAAGAGCTCTGACTCTCTTCTCCTCTCCTCGCAACAGGGCAGGGCCCTCTTATTTAGTGCTGTTTGGTCTTAAATCTATGGACTGCTGTATTGACACTATTGTGTTAGACTAAACATGTTTGTTTAATGATTGTTTTAATGATGGTTTCGAGGCGCATTCTACTATACCTTTTAAAACTGCAATATGTAACTATTTGGGCGACCTGACCAAATGCACATAGAAATGTGAATTATAGATCTTAGACTTGCTGTCAATAAGAATGACAGAAGAGGTTGATATGTTCTATGTTCTCTATTTCTATGCTTCCCGTGCTAAAGTTGTTTTGCGTCTTTTGCTTTCATTTTTTGTAGACCAGCTTCAAACAGTTAAATACAATATTTTTGGTTCTAGAAAATATATTTCACATCGGTTTAGATGACAATGATTCTCTACACTATACATTGTTTTGTCGCACAAACTGAAATTAGGCAACCTATTAGAATATTAGCAACCAGGAAATGGCGGAGTGATTTTTGCATATTGCACCTTTTTTAAATGCAGTGTGCTAGGCTCAGCTGGGTGCACTTCCTCTGTCAGAGTTAAAGCTCATTTTATATTGGAATAAATAAAGAGTAAATTCAGAATGTATCCAATACTCTTATCTTGATTGATGATTTTCTTAAGTTTTTGTTTGATTTCTCTGTTCTCTACTTTTGTACAGTCTCTCCTCAGCCTGTGTTTGTGAACACAGACCACCCTGGTGCTGTGTGTGTGTGTGTGTGTGTGTGTGTGTGTGTGTGTGTGTGTGTGTGTGTGTGTGTGTGTGTGTGTGTGTGTGTGTGTGTGTGTGTGTGTGTGTGTGTGTGTGTGTGTGTGTGTAGGTCTGCAGAGTAGCTGTCCTCCATTGAGTCTTGCCTGGACTATAGTGGGGGTGGAACGCTGGGGTTGTGCACTTTTGAGATTTAACAGGAATGCTTTGGGGATCACTTTGTTTCAGATTTCATTCCCAACTGGGAGGTGAGGAAAAGAGAAGCTGGGTCCACACTGAGAGTAATGTGATACCTTGGTCCGTCCAGCTCCCTGTTACCTGAATGTAGTTCTTGTTCTTTCTCTCTACAGAACAATGCAGATCAAGTGGCGTTCCAGGTGGGCGGGGGACTCTCTGCTCTGGAACAGATTCTGCTGGTCGTCACTGCAGCCTCCACCCCCACCGCAGTCCCACGCATTCCAATCAAGTGAGTACCAGCTTTTACAGTCAAATACAGCTCACCTCCTCTCCAAGCACACTGTCTTTTGATACTCTTTATTCATATTAGAGGGTTTTACACAAACTATGTGGTTGCTGCTTGTGGCTCTACAGGGGTTATGACCATTTGTCAACTCTCTGTCACCTCTGCTGAGACAGCCATGAGGAAGTGTACATTTCAATTACCCCATTGTTTTTGGATAGAATGACCTTGTTCCCCATACAATACAACTTCATTAATCCATTGAAATGGAAATGTTGTATTTTTGCTGTGTTCCTTCCAACCCCCCCTCCCTGACACCACACATACACCCTCAATAGGCTAAAAAGAGCACAGGGTCATCTGCAAAGCAGCACCCCTAGAGCAAGTTAGTCTCATTTAGTCTTCACAACCAGCATACAATAACCTGGCCTAGTGCTACTCTCATAGCCTCATGAGCCAGCGTTTCACTGTCCGGTGTCCGACCCGACCTCAACTGAAAAACCATGAGCCTTTTCAGCTGCTGTGTACAGCCTCTAAAGACATGGTCCACACTCAGACTGTGTCCTCTCCCTGACCTCAGTGACAGCGCTCCTCTGTTTACAATTGGAGATGTGAGGTAACCTCAGCCCCTCCTTTTATTTCTCTGTTTATAGTGCTCGCATCTCAATAAATATCCTAAATGGATCATGAATAATAATGCACCATTTAAAGAAAAAAAGAAGGGGATTATATTTTGGTCATCTATTTTGTATTCATTCTTTTCTGTTGATCTACAGAAAGGCCGTGTGTCTAATCCATCAGACAGACTCTGTCGTGGTTTTGAGTTGTGGGTCTGGAGTTAGCGTGGCCTGCCAGTAGATAACCTCTGAGAGACCGCCATTCTCACAACACTGGGAGTCTAATGGACTGGAATGGACTCTCTCCTTCACTTATTAGCATTTACTGTTTCCCAAACCTCCACTAATGGACAAACGTTACTTGTATTTATAATGCTTTTACGTATGGCCATTCGTGTTTATCGATTTATTTAAAACATTTTACTTCCTCAATCACTAATCCTAGAGAATTTGAAGCAGACTTCAGTATTGTGAGGAATTTGATTAACTTAAATGGGGGGAGAGTTTTCTGCTTGTAGGTAGCTTGGAGTCTTTTGCTCACAATTGGACTGTTTTTGCTTGTTGGAGCTGAAGACCATACACACACGGTTGTTACTATGCTTTGAGAGTTCCACTTGACATACAGTGCATTCGGAAAGTATCCTTGACTTTTTCCACAATTTTTTACGTTACAGCCTTATTCTAAATTGGATTAAATAAATGTTTTTCCTCGTCAATCTACACACAATACTCTAAAATGACAAAACGAAAACAGGTTTTTAGAAATGGTTGCAAATGTGTTTTTTTTTAAATACCTTAGTTACATAAGTGTTCAGACCCTTTGCTATGAGACTCGAAATTGAGCTCAGGTGCATCCTGTTTCTATTGATAATTTTTCAGATGTTTCTACAACTTGATTGGAGACCACCTGTGGTAAATTCAATTGATAGGACATGATTTGGAAAGGCACACACCTTTTTATATATAAGCGTCCCACAGTTGACAAAACCAAGCCATGAGGTCGAAGGAACTGTCCGTAGAGCAACGAGACAGGATTGTGTCGAAGCACAGATCTTGGGCAGGGTACCAAAACATTTCTGACAGAGTCGGAGTTCCTCTTGGGATATGGAAGAACCTTCCAGAAGGACAACCATCTCTGCAGCACTTCACCAATCAGGCCTTTATGTTAGAGTGGCCGGATGGAAGCCTGAATGCCATGCGTCACATCTGGAGGACACCTGGCACCATCCCTATGGTGAAGCATAGTGGTGACCGCATCATGCTGTGGGGATGTTTTTCAGCAGCAGGGACTAGGAGAGTAGTCAGGATCAAGGGAAAGATGAACGTAGCAAAGTACAGAGATCCTTGATGAAAACCTGCTCAGGACCTCAGACTGGGGCAAAAGTTCACCTTCCAACAGGACAAATGACCCTAAGCACACAGCCAAGACAACGCTGTAGTGGCTTCGGGACAAGTCTCAATGTCCTTGAGTGACCTAACCAGAGCCCGGACTAGAACGCAATCGAACATCTCTGGAGAGACATGAAAATAGCTGTGCAACAACGCTCCCCATCCAACCTGACAGCGCTTGAGAGGATCTGCAGAGAAGGGGAGAAACTCCCCAGATACAGGTGTGCCAAGCTTAGCGTCATACCCAAGAAGAATCCAGGCTGTAATCACTGCCAATGGTGCTTCAACAAAGTACTGAGTAAAGGGCCTGAATACTTAATGTAAATGTAGTATTTTTTGTTGTTGTCATTATTGGTTTTTGTGTGTAGATTGATTGAGGGGGGGGACTATATTCATTTAGAATAAGGCTGTAACGTAACAAAATGTGGAAAAAGTCAAGGGGTCTGAGTACTTTCTGAATCCACTGTAACTATGAAGAGGTGTGTAAGATCAGAGCAGGGTTTCCGTTAGGAACATGTGGTGACGGACATTTGAGAAATGTACCAGACTCATATGCATTGGGTTCATAAGCTGATTAGGGCGCCCACCCACGGTGCTCAGAATGACAGAAATCACTTTTAGAATATGGTCATTCATATTAACAGAACGTGCAAGTTGAGAACGCAGCGATGGGCGGTCCTTCTTACCAAATTCTGATGTGCACTTTGAACATGTTAGAATAACTGTCCACATTAACTTTTCATCTGTCAACAAGACGAGAAATGAACAGCAAAATCACTAGCCTATGTGAATTTACTATAGTAGAAAAGTTTAAGCTACTTATTCTTTTGGTCAGCTTGTCAAGAAAGAAATAGCCTATTCCAAACAGACTCTGGGAAAGTTGTGGGAGGATTGAACCCTAATTCATACAACCAGTGTGCCAAGGCTACGTAAATAATTCAGTTGAAAAAAAGAAATGAGTCTGATTCAAACGTTGATAAACTGTTATTTCTTCACATTATAAGCGCTACAATGCACACAAGGCAGTAGACGATGCACAAATGTTCGTTCGATAATACAATTAGCAGGAAAACGCAGTTGCCAAAATGGCACTGCACATGCGAGCGGTTTCATTGTGACAGAAAATATCCTTAGAATTGTAGACGAGAGGAGAGCTAAAGGGCTACTTTGAATCATAGTATTAATGTATTAAACGTTCAGATTTCAAACAATTAAGCATATGTTTTCAAAATGCATACGGCCTCCAGCTCATTGCAAAGTGGTGTGTGACGCGCTGTTGAAGCCTGCCTTTTGTTGCTGTTTAATGCCGCGTTCAAAACAACTGGGATCTCGGAAATCTCCGACTTCTTCTGTGCGTTCAAGACAAAACAAGCTCCTACTGGGAAAAATAGTTTTGAATGGGCTCTGTATCTGTATGCTGTAGGCCTATGTGTGTGATAAATAAGATGCATAATGAATATACAATACACGTGCCAATTTAATTCCACTGAATTATGCAAATACACTATAGATAAGCATGTGAAATGTATTTACATGGACTGATATTTTCATCAATGAATAGGCGTTAAAGTATTATTTCGCAATGGGATCTTTTCTTCTTCTCCCAGACAATTGGCCGGCACCAATTTTATCTATCGGATTTTCTATTTTTTTTATTGTCCAAAAGCCGGCTATTACCGGCTAACGCAAACCATGGATCAGAGGTACTTATTTCATCCTCTACAGAACAGCTTGTCCAATCCAGAGCTGAAGTGTGCAATGTCTAGTGATAACGGAATGGCCTCCCAGTTACCTTCTTTCAGTACTCAATTACTTACTACCTTGTCTGAACATGTTGAGAAGAACTTCTCCAGAGTTTCTATAAATATGCATAAGACTGAGGACAAGTCCAATACACCATGAAGGGGCCTCTCACTCCTTCGTCATCACAATTAGGAATGTTAGGATGCAACTAAAGAAAAGCTCAAGAAATTAGTCCAGTTCTTGGTATGTGTTTCACTTGATATATATATATATATATATATATATATATATATATATATATATATATATATATATATATATATATATATATATATATATATATATATGAATTAGTAGTATTATACTTTTAACAGTATTTAGTGACCATATTCATGATGTTGCCAATGGCAAAACATGCAACGTGTTGCCAGGTCCTGTCTGGACAGCTGAATGGTCTAACCAGCAACTATGGTGTTTGTTGGTATTGATTGGCTCAGGTTGTGATAGGCTGGCTGTCTATAGACCGTCTCTGTGCTTTCTCTGTCATCTGTGCTGTAGAGTAGAAGGCCTGGGGTTGTTGCTATGAACTAGGGTCTGAACCTGGGATAACCCTCCAGAGCATATCAATCCAGCCCCTCAGACACACCCCGCCCACACTCAATGTAGTCCTGTGCCTGGTTAAACATGTATTACTCCACCCACATTCTATAAACACACACATTTACAAAATAGGAAAGGTAAGGGAGTCAAGTCAGGTCAAGGGAAGAGAATATTGAGAGCTACAGTGGTGATGAGATGCAACACAAGGACATGGTCTTTCTGTCCACTAATCACTATTTCTCATCTGGATGGCGTAATGGGCGGTGTCTGTGAGACAGACGCTAGCCACAGCGCTCACTACATTATCTGTTTACAGTAATGCTGCCGTATTGATCGCCTCCTCTCAGATAAGCTGAGTGATTTACAAAAAAAGTCAACTGCAGAGTTGGAGATGCTCGGGCAGTATTACCCCTCTGGGAGGCCCACTCCACCTCGTTACCATTACATTAATGAGCTAATTCCTCAGTGAGGCTCTGCTAATGTCCCTGTGTAACCCTGTTGCCGCTGGATCCCTGTCTAGACTAGCAGAGCAACAACTCTCATTAACATGAATATAGCAGTTTGTCGAATATGTCAAAGATGTTAACGTGGAAAGTCATGCATAAACCATTTTTACTTGCATGTGAAGATGAACCTTAATTGGTCTGCACCTGGAGAGTAATTTTGTAGTTTTGAAAATCGTTCAATCATCTAAACAATAATAAATAAATAAACTCTTCCTAATAAAGTTGTGTATTTCAATCTTAACTTGAGGGACTATTGTTAAAAATCCTTCAATGAATGTATATTTTTTATTGGAGCAGTGCAAGTGTGTGCTCTGTGGGATTCTGAGTGGAGAGTGTTGTGTTCCCTAGGGGAGGAGGGGGAAAGCTGTCTAAAACAAGCTGTAAATGATCCCAGATCCTCACCAGGCAGCACCTCTGCTCTGCTCTCTCTGCCTCTGGAGACTCTTATCTTCAGTGTCACTATTAGTATATGGTGAGAAAATGTTTTGCCCCAGGCTGGAGGTGTGGATTAGGTGGGGGGTAAACTGAGGTGTCGTTCTGACTGCGTTTTTTAAAACTTTATCAGCACACCCTTCCTCGCTTTGGGGAAATCACTGTGTGAATTGATTAGCAAAAGCAAAGTTTCCATATCACTACTTTAACAAATCCAACACTTCTCAGATGTGTTAAGGAAAGATGGATGCTTTCTTCAAGTATTCCAACCTTGTGTCAACTACTGTGTGTTTATGGGACATGTCCCTTTGTCTCCCAGAAGGGGTCACTGGGGAGTAGAGAGGGGGAGAGAGATGGGACTGGTGTCCCAGTGATATCTGGGCTCAGCACCAGAGCCTGTCAGCATATGGGCCCGTCTCTGGTGCTGCTGGAGTATAACTCAGAGAGAAGACAAGCCAGCGTTAGACCAGACATACTGGCCCATCTGAAGGGCTGAAGAGCCAGTCGTATAACTTTGAGTTGAATTTTAGAGAATTGTTTATTCCTTTAGAGTAGGGAGAAGAGGCCATTCAATATGACTGTGGTTGTGGTATCCATTTTATCTAAGTGATAAGTGGAACAGGGGCCCCTGTCCTACCTTGCTGAAAATGGAACGAGCTGCTTTCTAGTTTTAGAGAGACGTCTTAACAGTGCAGTGGCACTGCTGTGCTGGGACACTGCATGTTAAAACACTATTGTAGTTGACCACCTCTGTCACATTACTGAGTGTGTCCAGTGAAATCAAAGCCGCTACCTGTGGTTTCCTTTCAGGATGTCGTTATAGGGTACGAGTGAGTGAGTGTGTGCTTGTGTGTGTGATGCGTGACGGCTCATCAGATTTCTCCCAGTATATACCCAGCCGGTGTGGCATGACAGGCAGAATGGACATCTTGGAAGCACTCAGGGTATCAGATAGATCAACAGGATAATCAAATGAAATGCCATTTAGATAGCAGTGAATGAAGGGACTGTTTGACGGTACCAGGAAATGGATTTGCTCTTCACCTTGTGTTTTGGCTTACACTGAGCAAATTGATTTTGTCGCCCCACACCAAACGCGATCACGACACGCAGGTTGAAATATCAAAACAAACTCTGAACCAATTATATTAATTTGGGGATAGGTCGAAAAGCACTAAACATTTATGGCAATTTAGCTAGTTAGCTTGCAGTTGCTAACTAATTTGTCCTATTTAGCTATCTTGCTGTTGCTAGCTAATTTGACCTGGGATATAAAGTTAAGTTCTTTTACCTGAAATGCACAAGGTCCTCAACTCCAACAATTAATCCACACACAAAATGGTAAACCAAATCTTTTTTAGTCATCTCTCCTCCTTCCAGTATTTTTCTTCTTTGGACTTTATATGGCGATTGGCAGCCAACTTTCATAATAAGGTGTATTACCACGAACGACCGACCTCGGTTCATCTTTCAATCACCCACGTGGGTATAACCAATGACGAGATGGCACTTGGGTATCTGCTCCTATAAACCAATGAGGAAATGGAAGAGGCAGGACTTGCACTGAGTTCAGCGTCACAAATGGAACGGACTTCTATTTTAGCGCTTGGCAACGCAGACGTTCGTTGGCGCGCGTGAGCAATGTGGGTGCAGTGATTGAATAACATGTATGTGTACATTCATTTTGCAACATGAGCGGTGTGGACAGCATGTTAGGATTTTTTTTTTTTTTTTTTCTGAACACACATTTTCTTTGAAAAGCAGGGATTCAACCTGATCTGGAAGTTGATCAGATTTCTGCAGCATTTCCATGGTCAGGCCTTACTGGGCACATAGGAAAAGCACAGGGACATTGGGAAACTTGAGCTTGAGGTTTAGGTGGAACGATCTCCTGCTTGATAACCCAGTGACAAAAAGCATAAAGAGTCTTTTACATGGTTGATGTCCTGTTGTCTTTGCAAGATAGGAAGTTCTGAAAATTAGAAACATCTATCTGTAAGGTGAGTCTACTTGGTATTGTCCCAGTACCCTAAACTATTATGCAGTTTCTGTTGTTTATGTCACTAAGAAAATACTGTTAAATACTCTTGAGCCCTAAGTGTCTCCTGGGGTATTTGAGCAGTACTATACTATGTGGGGGTGGGTAGGATCCTGACCTTCGCTCTAATTTTCCCTTCCCCGCCATCTGTCTATCAGCCCCTGGGATACTCTATGGATTCTGGGATGGTTTAAACTTAAGAGTTTTAATTCAGTCACAGAGGTCAGTGACACTCCCAATCCCCCAGCCCCCCTGTTATGTCCGAGCCGGTCGGCCACCCAGGGTGATCCCCACAGGGCTGCATGGAGTAGGGCTGTCCCAGGTCAAGGTGTTCTACAGTCAGTGTGTCTCTAGTCTATCTAGCACTCTACACTGGTACATGTGTGAAATAGGACAAATATAAGCACCCACCAAATAATTCTGATGATTATTATTACAGTACCTCCTAGCCTGAGATCGCTGTGTGTCTATGGCCTCATCAGGCCAGTAAGGTGATCAGCTCTGCTGTGGCTGACTGGGGTTAAGCAGTTTACAGTAGGTGAGGAGATTACGTTGCTAATTATCTCCATCTCTCTAGGCTTCTTCCTCTTCTCTCTCGGGCTCTCTCTCTACCTCATTCTCTATACAACCTGTCAGTATGGGCCAGCAGTGGAACCTAATCCCGCGTCTACAAGATAAGGCTTCATTATTCTCAGATTAACAAAGTGCCCGTTGTGTTTCCTGCTGGGTGAAGTCTGGCAGGTGGAGCAGGCACCAAATGATGGGGTCCAGCTGTGGGCGTGGCACGCGGTCAAATGGGCAGCCCAGAGCTATGTAGGTGGAGGAATGCTGCCTGTTAGGATGGATTGGCACTCGTGGGTCAACCAACACTACCTACAAACTGCACGGTAACATGAGGCGGGCTAGCGTGGCACTTTACTAAATTGCTCCTCAAAATCATTGAGCCTGTCGTCGAGGGGGCACAGCAACAGAGATTCCAGGAGACTGGATGATATCAAGTGTCATGCTAATCATACCGATTTAGGTGGGAGGGAGCAAAAGACAGATCACTGAGATTGCTCATTGTATGAGCTGCTGTAAGGACATTATTCAAACGTGCCTTTGACATTCTCGCTATTTGTTTAAAGCGGGCTTAAGACATGCCTGATTATCTGTGTTACAAAGCAATTGCATGCTCATTACATGAGCAGTTGACTGAGTCGATTGTGAGAAGTCGGTAGGATGTTCATGGTGATTCGAATTAGAATGGAATGGATTCCTATCCTAAAATCATCATTATAAACTGGGTGGTTCGAGGCCTGAATGCTAATTGGCTGACAGCCGTGGTATAACAGCCGTGGTATATGTCATACCTGTATACGGGTATGACAAAACATTTGAATTTACTGCTCTAATTACGTTGGTAACCAGTCGATTAATAGCAATAAGGCATTGCTTCGTGCCTAACAGCCCTTAGCCATGGTATATTGGCCATACACCACACCTCCTTGGGCCTTATTGCTTAAATATACACGGAACAAAAATATAAACGCAATATTTAACGTGTTGGTCCTATGTTTCATGAGCAAGGTACTAAGGAGTATTTCTGTCTGTAGTAAAGCTGTAGGAACAACTCATTCTGATTGGCTGGGCCTGTTTCCCCAGTGGCCCAGTCATGTGAAATCCGGCGCCGACTGAGATGGCCGCCTCGCTTCGCGTTCCTAGGAAACTATGCAGTTTTTTGTTTTTTTACGTGTTATTTCTTACATTAGTACCCCAGGTCATCTTAGGTTTCATTACATACAGTCGAGAAGAACTACTGAATATAAGATCAGCGTCAACTCACCATCAGTACGACCAAGAATATGTTTTCCTTGACGCGGAATCCTGTGTTCTGCCTTACAAACAGGACAACGGAATGGATCGCTTGCAGCGACCCAAGGAAAGCGACTACGAAAAAGAGGGAAACGGCGGTGTTCTGGTCAGACTCCGAAAAAGGGCACATCGCGCACCACTTCCCAGTATTCTTCTTGCCAATGTCCAGTCTCTCGACAACAAGGTTGATGAAATCGAGCAAGGGTGGCATTCCAGAGGGACATCAGAGACTGTAACGTTCTTTGCTTTACGGAAACATGGCTTACTGGGAAGACGCTATCCAGGGCGGTGCAGCCAACGGGTTTCTCCACGCATCGCGCGGACAGAAACAAACATCTCTCTGGTAAGAAGAGTGGCGGGGCGTATGCCTCATGACTAACGGGACATGGTGTGATGAAGGAAACATACAGGAACTCAAATCCTTCTGTTCACCTGATTTAGAATTCCTCACAATCAAATGTAGACCGCATTATCTTCCAAGAGAATTCTCTTCGATTATAATCACAGCCGTATATATCCCCCAAGCAGACACATCGATGGCTCTGAACGAACTTTATTTAACTCTTTGCAAACTGGAAAACATTTATCCGGAGGCTGCATTCATTGTAGCTGGGGATTTTAACAAAGCCAATCTGAAAACAAGACTCCCTAAATTTTATCAGCATATCGATTGCGCAACCAGGGGTGGTAAAACCTTGGATCATTGTTACTCTAACTTCCATGACGCATATAAGGCCCTGCCCCGCCCCCTTTCGGAAAAGCTGACCACGACTCCATTTTGCTGATCCCTGCCTACAGGCAGAAATTAAAACAAGAGGCTCCCACGCTGAGGTCTGTCCAACGCTGGTCAGACCAAGCTGACTCTACACTCCAAGACTGCTTCCATCACGTGGACTGGGACATGTTTCGTATTGCGTCAGATGGGAATATTGACGAATACGCTGATTCGGTGTGCGAGTTCATTAGAACGTGCGTTGAAGATGTCGTTCCCATAGCAACGATAAAAACATTCCCTAACCAGAAACCGTGGATTGATGGCAGCATTCGCGTGAAACTGAAAGCGCGAACCACTGCTTTTAATCAGGGCAAGGTGTCTGGCAACATGACTGAATACAAACAGTGCAGCTATTCCCTCCGCAAGGCTATTAAACAAGCTAAGCGTCAGTACAGAGACAAAGTGGAATCTCAATTCAACGGCTCAGACACAAGAGGCATGTGGCAGGGTCTACAGTCAATCACGGACTACAAGATGAAATCCAGCCCAGTCACGGACCAGGATGTCTTGCTCCCAGGCAGACTAAATAACTTTTTGCCCGCTTTGAGGACAATACAGTGCCACTGACACGGCCTGCAACGGAAACATGCGGTCTCTCCTTCACTGCAGCCGAGGTGAGTAAGACATTTAAACGTGTTAACCCTCGCAAGGCTGCAGGCCCAGACGGCATCCCCAGCCGCGCCCTCAGAGCATGCGCAGACCAGCTGGCCGGTGTGTTTACGGACATATTCAATCAATCCCTATACCAGTCTGCTGTTCCCACATGCTTCAAGAGGGCCACCATTGTTCCTGTTCCCAAGAAAGCTAAGGTAACTGAGCTAAACGACTACCGCCCGTAGCACTCACTTCCGTCATCATGAAGTGCTTTGAGAGACTAGTCAAGGACCATATCACCTCCACCCTACCTGACACCCTAGACCCACTCCAATTTGCTTACCGCCCAAATAGGTCCACAGACGATGCAATCTCAACCACACTGCACACTGCCCTAACCCACCTGGACAAGAGGAATACCTATGTGAGAATGCTGTTCATCGACTACAGCTCGGCATTCAACACCATAGTACCCTCCAAGCTCGTCATCAAGCTCGAGACCCTGGGTCTCGCCCCCGCCCTGTGCAACTGGGTACTGGACTTCCTGACGGGCCGCCCCCAGGTGGTGAGGGTAGGCAACAACATCTCCTCCCCGCTGATCCTCAACACGGGGGCCCCACAGGGTGCGTTCTGAGCCCTCTCCTGTACTCCCTGTTCACCCACGACTGCGTGGCCACGCACGCCTCCAACTCAATCATCAAGTTTGCGGACGACACAACAGTGGTAGGCTTGATTACCAACAACGACGAGGCGGCCTACAGGGAGGAGGTGAGGGCCCTCGGAGTGTGGTGTCAGGAAAATAACCTCACACTCAACGTCAACAAAACTAAGGAGATGATTGTGGACTTCAGGAAACAGCAGAGGGAACACCCCCTATCCACATCGATGGAACAGTAGTGGAGAGGGTAGCTAGTTTTAAGTTCCTCGGCATACACATCACAGACAAACTGAATTGGTCCACTCACACTGACAGCGTCGTGAAGAAGGCGCAGCAGCGCCTATTCAACCTCAGGAGGCTGAAGAAATTCGGCTTGTCACCAAAAGCACTCACAAACTTCTACAGATGCACAATCGAGAGCATCCTGGCGGGCTGTATCACCGCCTGGTACGGCAACTGCTCCGCCCTCAACCGTAAGGCTCTCCAGAGGGTAGTGAGGACTGCACAACGCATCACCGGGGGCAAACTACCTGCCCTCCAGGACACCTACACCACCCGTTGTTACAGGAAGGCCATAAAGATCATCAAGGACATCAACCACCGAACCACTGCCTGTTCACCCCGCTATCATCCAGAAGGCGAGGTCAGTACAGGTGCATCAAAGCTGGGACCGAGAGACTGAAAAACAGCTTCTATCTCAAGGCCATCAGACTGTTAAACAGCCACCACTAACAGTGAGTGGCTGCTGCAAACACACTGTCATTGACACTGACCCAACTCCAGCCATTTTAATAATGGGAATTGATGGGAATTATGTAAATATATCACTAGCCACTTTAAACAATGCTACCTTATATAATGTTACTTACCCTACATTATTCATCTCATATGCATATGTATATACTGTACTCTACATCATCGACTGCATCCTTATGTAACACATGTATCACTAGCCACTTTAACTATGCCACTTTGTTTACTTTGTCTACACACTCATCTCATATGTATATACTGTACTCGATACCATCTACTGTATGCTGCTCTGTACCATCACTCATTCATATATCCTTATGTACATATTCCTTATCCCCTTACACTGTGTATAAGACAGTAGTTTTGGAATTGTTAGTTAGATTACTTGTTGGTTATCACTGCATTGTCGGAACTAGAAGCACAAGCATTTCGCTACACTCGCATTTAACATCTGCTAACCATGTGTATGTGACAAATAAAATTTGATTTGATTTGATTTGATTAGGGCCTAATGAGTTCATTTAAATTGACTGATTTCCTTATTTGAACTATAACTCAATAAAATCTTTGAAATTGTTGCATTTATATTTTTATTCAGTATAATATAATTGATAATATATTATCTCCTACCAAATGAAATGCATGTTCTACATAAGATTGAAAATTGTCTGCATACATTTGATATGTTGACATTTACAGCTAAATGTGCCTTTAGATCCATCTCTGTCCTATGGGTTTGTGAAGAGAATGGAAGCAGTCGACAGCTGTTTTTCTCTCTAATAAGATTAAAGAAATGAGGGATGTGCCCTTTAATCTGCTGGATAAGAGTGGCAGCCACCTGGGGGACTGGCCTGTCTCTCACCCCCCCCAGCTCCCAACATGGATAATGACATTCTGGGTAGGGCAGCCTCCACTTACGCATAGAGTAAAACCAGGGTGCCATGGTTGACAGGTTATTATAGAAACATCGTGAAGATGGTGTTTGCCTAATCCATTTCGGGCTTTGCTTTTGTAGCCTATTATTTACAAGTTATTTAATAAATACTGACCTTCCCTTTTTTTGTCATCATTCATCTTCCATTTAGTAGTCTGTGTTTTAGGACTGCTCTCTTGCTCTCTCTCCTCATAATTTCTATGTCTTCTAGATTTCCGAGGCCTTTTCATGTAGGACGATGTCAGTGTTGTAAACAGGATCAGCCTACCCTGTCATTTAACCTTCCCTATGGTTTGACACCCTGTCTTGTTTAATTTGATAAGGACACCTTGCATTCCATCACAGTAACTGAAAGAATCTTAACCTGAAATGGCTTTTCTCCCTTCTGTGTCAGGCATGGGGGTGATAATAGCCTGGTTTCATCTCTGTACATACAGAATGAACACATTAAAAGCAGCACAGCATCAGACTGAGAGGAAAGCGACTATTTCATTCCATTGGTTTGCAGTGTTTCCAATGGTGGAATTCTGTCACTGAAAACCTGACTTGTGGCTGAATTACAAAATTATGGAGAAAAAAATAAATAATTTGAGGCAGCCCCGGTTCTGGTCGGCTGCCCACAGAGCACAGTTTGGTGGGGTTCTCACGTTACTTCACTTTAGCCCAATAGAGGCTGTGTTATCATTCCACTCAACCATGATGGCTGCCTTCTTCCACCCACTCCATTCCAAGACTATTAATGGACAATAGAATTAATGTGGCATTTGTGTTTCTGTGCATTCCTGGAAAACAGATCTTATTAAGGGAGGCGTTTGGCAGAAACAGGGATCAACACAACAAATCATGTTGTTTTGGTTTGCATTTTCTCAGGAATTTGTATTTAAAATGGTGACGGAAAAGATCCCAACATTTTATTTGGCTAGAATGCCTATACACATACAGCATATGATACTCATATAGTAAGGTGTTTAAAAGTTTTAAGCAAGCAAACCCCAGAGTTCTTAACCAGACATTGATGGGACTATTTGGATACTTTCCCATTACTCACAATGTAATACTTCTCACATTATCACCAAATTCTATGTCTGACAGCTTTACACTACAATGTCAATAATGATATAGAACAAATTACAGATCTCCCCACTAGCATATGAAACAAGACGAGTAATTTTGATCATGAGGAGGTTATTGACAGACCAATCAACCTAGGCCTACATCAGTCTCTGCTATATTCTATCTAAATGCCAACTAGGTTGGAGTGGAAATGTGTTGCAGATGTGAATGTTGCGGGAGATATCAAAATGTTTACCAGTTGAAATAAACATGGCCTACTCTAGAATAGGAAAGCCAGATTCCATTCTTCCTCAGAGCAGATAGGACACGCCACTCTTCTATTGGCTAAAATATACAGATGTCAGAAAATATTAAGTGATGAAACAAGAGGGCGCAGCAGTCAGAGCAGAATTATTCATCAGTTATCTGTGGCATGAATCTTCTCATAGGGTTTGTTTAAAGCAGACATAATACAGAGCCCTGCCTTAAGGCTCTGAGCTGAGGACCTGCTGAGAGGAATGGCCTTATCGCCACAGAGGAAGCGCTGCAGGATCAGACTCCAGATTAGACTGACTGTGATTTGCACCGAGCTCCACTGGTTCTGCAGATCTCTTGTCTTATTACTGTCCCTAGCTCTGGATAACCAGTTGACTAGTAGTGAGGGGGTAGAGCTATAAGTATACTGAACAAAAATATGAGCTGAAATAAAAGTTCCCAGCAATGTTCCATACACACAAAGTTTATTTCTCTCAAATGTTGTGCTCACATTTGTTTATATTCCTGTTAGTGAGCATTTCTCATTTTTTCCAAGATAATCCATCCACCTGACAGGTGTGGCATATCAAGAAGCTGATTTAACAGCATGATCAGTACCTTGTGCTGGGGACAAATAAGGTCACTCTAAAATTTGCACGTTTTGAGGGAGTGTGCAATTGGCATGCTGACTGCAGGAATGTCCACCAGAGCTGTTGCCAATGAATTGAATGTTAATGTCGCTTTAGAGAATTTGGTAGTACATCCAACCGTCCTCACAACCGCAGACCTCGTGTAACCACGCCAGCCCAAGACCTCCACATCCAGCTTCTTCACCTGCGGGATCGTCTGAGACCAGCCACCCAGACAGCTGATGAAAATGTGGGTTTGCACAACAAAAGAATGTCTGCATAAAATGTCAGAAACCGTTTCAGGGAAGCTCGTCTGTGTGCTCGTCGTCCTCACCAGGGTTTTGACCTGACTGCCAGTCGGCGTCGTAACCGACTTCAGTGGGAAAATGCTCACCTTCGATGGCTACTGGCGTGCTGGAGAAGTGCTCTTCAAGGATGAATCCCAGTATCAACTGTACCGGGCAGACTGCGTGTATGGCATTGTATGGGCGAGCAGTGTGCTGATGTCAACGTTGTGGACACTGACCCATGGGGGCAGTAAGGTTATGGTATGGGCAGGCATAAGCTACGGACCACAAACCCAGTTGCATTTTATTGATGACAGTTTGAATGTGCACAGATACTGTGACGTGATCCTAAGACCCATTTGTCACGCCATTCATCCGCAGCCATCACCTCATGTTTCAGCATGATAATGCACGGCCCCATGTCGCAAGGATCTGAACACAATTCCTGGAAGCTGAAAATGTCCCAGTTCTTGCCTGCATACTCACCAAACATGTTACCCATTGAGCATGTTTGGGATGCTCTGGATTGATGTGTACGGCAGCATGTTCCAGTTCCAGCCAAGATCCGGCAACTTCACACAGCCATTTGAAGAGGAGTGGGACAACATTCCACAGGCAACAATCACCAGCCTGATCAACTCTATGCGAATGAGATGTCGCTGCGACATGAGGCAAATGGTGTTCACACCAGATACTGTGTTTATGATCCACAACCATATTTTTTGTTTGGTTTTGATTTGTTAAAAAGTTTGAAATATCCAATAAATGTCGTTCCACTTCATGATTGTGTCCCACTGGTTGTTGATTCTTCACAAAAAAATAGTTTTATATCTTTGTTTGAAGCCAGAAATGTGGCAAAAGGTCGCAAAGTTCAAGGGGGCTGAATACTTTCGCAAGGCACTGTATCTGTGACCAACAGATGCATATCTGTATTCCTAGTCAAGTGAAATCAATAGACTAGGTCCTAATTTATTTATTTCAATTGACTGATTTCCTTATGAACTGAAACTTGATAAAATCTTGCATTATATATTTTTGTTCAGTGTAGTTGATTTTACTGGGTTTCTGAATTCTGCTTACCTACTGTTACATAAATGACAGTATATACTTTCAACCCTTCCAAAGATAAAATTGTGCCCTTAAGGAACCACACATTTGGTGGAGTGTGTTTTGGTTTCCTGATTACTTCAGATAGCCATGTCAATGCCCGGGGATGAACACCTACACTGTAACACTAGTGTTGAAATTTACCTTGAACTATTTAGTTTGACTTCTGACAAGGGATTCATCTGGTTCTCCCTCTGTCTTTCTCTTTCTCTCCTCAGGTCCCTATGTGCTGCTGTAAACATATACTTTCTGGCATGCTCTCGCTGCCACCTCAACTGCTCCTACGTTCTATTCAGCAATAAGGTAGCTTCCCTCATGGACCTGCTGCTGCATCAGCTCACAGTAAGTGTCTTTTCACCACACCATAAAAAACATAACTTATTACTATCATTATTGCTATGATGGCATTACATTAAATGTATGTTCACTTAAACAACGCATGTATTATTCAAAGATGTTATTTGTATGGAAGCGTAAGTCCCTGAACGTTGTGTAATACTTACAAAGGTTGAATGTCATGATCAGAACTGTAGATCGTATTCCCAAGGACCAAGCTGTTTAATGAATCCCTCCCAATGTCTCTGTCTATGTAAATTCTCCTGACTATATGAAACACTGTGAGTGCTGAAAAACCATGGCCACATCGCCAGCATTTGTTCCTTCCTGGCACAGTGTTAATAAAACACAGAGACCCACGCTACAGTACAAATCCTGGCCCTGCCACCACCTCAGCCTCCACCTCAGCCACACAGATAATTCTGGGCTTTAGGGAATGAGAGACTGAAGCAGGCAGTATGGTGGATGGGTTATATGTCAGTCAAAAACCTTTAGCACTCTTTCAGAGACTGTAAACATCTGATGGTGGTGACTGCACAGACCGGACAAGGCAAAGACATGGGCTTTGCTACATGCATGAACTCTATTGGGGCTTCCTTCTCCAGCCCTGACTTCCAATTCAAAGCAGTCATGTTTCCTGAGGGCACGGAGGGGGAGGTTAGTCTGTATGCTTCAGATTATATAAAACGTATATCCCCACAGCTGCTTTGACAACTGACATGTTAAACAGGACAACGTTAACTTATTTAGACGTCGTGGACACTGACGAACATGGGGCTCATGAATAGTCTGCGTAAGAACGTGTGTGTGTGTGTGTGTGTGTGTGTGTGTGTGTGTGTGTGTGTGTGTGTGTGTGTGTGTGTGTGTGTGTGTGTGTGTGTGTGTGTGTGTGTGTGTGTGTGTGTGTGTGTGTGTGTGTGTGTGTGTGTGTGTTTGGAAGTGGGTGGAGGTAGAGTGCCGGCGTCTGTGCTTGTCCCTCTTTAATTCGATTTGTGGAGAATGTTGGTGGATTTACTAACGCTGTCAGCATGCTGCCCTAACCATTAATTTAAATGAGATGGTTCAGACATTTTACCTGACCTCCTTATTTCTAAAACTAAACCTTAACCTCAATATACACACACACATGCAAAAATGTCACTGAACTAAAAGGGGATATACACTCCTGTCACCAGAACACCATGACCTGAGTCTTTATATACCCTGAGACTCTTAATATATCTTCATAAACATTTCTTGGAGTATTTCAGATGCTTGTGCTCTTCTGGTAATAAAGAGTTTGGGATAACTAACATGAAAATATGACATTTCTAAAAAAGTCCACAATCATGTCAGAGGAATCAGTATGCTGCAATTTCTATCAGCCCGTCTATGTATATGAGGCATGGGTAAGGGGAGAATTTGGTTTAATATCACAGATGATGGTGAACACAGAACACCCCCCTATGTTAGTTCCAGTGGTTTTCTCTACAATCTCATTATCCGGTTGTCTTTCCTTGTTACCAGGGAGGGAATACCTCTGAGACCTCTCATATGGCAGCAGCAGTAGTCTGGCACGGCAACAGTAACCATGTCACACTGACTGTTAACCACCGACGTATGACCCACACCTGATGAATTATACAATAACACTTGTGTTGTTGTTGATCCCATGCCATATCAGGATCCCAACCAATACAAATGGCCTTGGCCTGTGTTGTAGAAGTCAAACTGAGGTTGCAATGAGCTGGTCTTCTGTTGAACTCTGCTGTTGGTGGATACTGTGACTGCCTGGGACACTGTTAGTTTTGCACTGTGATCGATCAATGTCAAGATTCCTTTTTTGACAGAGGACTTGGCAAGCTGACAAGGACAAGCCAATGCTGTATGTGATACAAGCTAGCTCGAAAGAGCAGGTATAGAGCTACTGGTACAGACTGTACTGTGACATAGAGGTTTACGGAACTCTTGACTGACCACACTGTCTTTTTCTCAGCTGTTCGTCCCAGATGAAGACAAGTCCATCTTCGGTCGCAGTGTGAACAAGCAGGTGTTTGAGGGGCTGACCACCGGCCTGCTGCAGACCAGCGCTACCATCCTGAGTCTCATTCTTCCCTATGTTCCCGAGTGTGGCCGTGGAGACGCCCCTCGCATCCTATCACCAGACACCAAGACCAAGACCTCCCCTATGGAGCCATTCAACACCCGGGCCCATGACCTCATCAGGTAAGCTCTTCCTCCTCTCTCTCAAACCACACATTGCGCTACTACGGCCCTCCTCCCTGTCACAACACCTCTGTCCTATCTCTACTTTCTCCTTTAGGGTTGATCTGGGGAACCACTGAAATTAAGCAAACTTACTTACTATCAGAAATAGCTTTTTGTTGAAAAGATTACTACAAAAGGTCAGCTCCCTTAGAAAAGGTCAGATAATGTTCTTGCCAGGGGCTTGGAGTGAGGGTGAGAGAGGGTGTCCTCTGGCATCTGTCCAAAAACTACTTTTTCACACGTTCTGGATCAAACTCCTCAGCAAAGTAATATGTCATGTTTTTTACTTGAGGCAACATAAACAAAGAACACTCCTGAAAGTTTGCAACATCCTCTTGAGCGTGGCCTTTGAGTAGCAGGGGCTGTGTCTGTCCAGGCACTGCGGGGCGGTGAGGAAAGGCAGGCCCAGACCTTCGGGAAGAGTGGAGTCTTCACATCATCCCTCCCACAGCCAATGATTCATCTGACCAGAGCAGCTGCACCAGGCCTAACACTCATACTATGACCCAGTCGTAACCCTGGAGACAAGGGAGAGCCTGAGAAAAATGGTGTCGTCAGACTAGTAATCCCTGCAAGCAATGAAAGATTTACCTCCTCTGCCTCAAATTATGTATGTGATGGTAGGGAGGAAATAAGATCAAAAAGATGGTAACTTCAGCAACACTTTTTTCCCCCCATTATGGTGAACTGTAGATCACACAGAAAGAGAACATCAGCATTCCCCTTCTAAGTCTTCATTTCTCATTACCAATCACTCACCAGGCTTTGTACCATACTTATCTCCTACCAGTGTCAGAAACATACAGATGCATGTAGGTCATAAGTTGAAACACACAGGGACAAGACTGAACAGCTTTTCAAACAGACTTTGGACCAGGCATTGTGCACAACTGTGCATGGAAAGCTCCTTTCAGCTCTAGTGAAGTTGTGGAAGAGGATGAAGTCATAACAAGGGGCCGTGGTTCAAGTGTCAGATGACCTATTGTGGAGGTTGAAAAAATAGGAATACCTGCCTTGAGGAGCCCATTTTGATTGACAGTCCCAACAAAAAAAGGTATGCGAACGAGGGAGCGAGTTGAGGGAATAAGCGGAGCCCGAGAGAGTAAGGAATGAACTCATGTAGTGTAGAACAGTGGCAGGCTTCCTGAATCTGGACTGAACTATCTGGTACATCTGGGAGGTCTTGTGATTGACTGCTGAGCCTCCCTGTCGGCCCCTATAGTGGGTAGGGCTGAGCGGGGTGGGAAAGGCATACCTGAGCTGTGAGGCAGACTCAGGTCAGTAGACAGTCAGGGGCCTAGCTCTGGGCTGGCACAGGGGGGCACAACCACCTTCTAATGACTTATTGGAGTCAGAAAAGGTATGAAAATGTATGCTCTGGATAAGAGTATCTGTTAAATTACTCAAATGTAAATGTAAGGATGCTGTTACGAGTGATTTTGTTGCTGAGATAGTAGAGGCAACATGATCATGAGACCTGTCATTGGCAAGACAAATTGGTGATATCACACTAATAACAGGGAGTATAGAGGGCTTAGGTGAGAGATCAAATTTCAACTGTGCTGCCGGTGATTTGCACTCAGTGAGGGCCTTTGTTAGGATAAAACATATGTCACAGAGATACTTCTTGAATGACATCAAATATTTAATTGTGAAGGTTTAGTAATTTGTTGTTTATTTCCTGTGAATTTACTCTTATCCTCGTTTTGTGTTTGTCCCTCCCTCAGTTATGTGGTGAACATGGGTCTGATTGACAAGCTGTACGGCTGCTTCCTGTCTGTCCAGGGCCCAGTGGACGAGAGCCCCAAGATGTCCACCTTCCTCCATCAGGCTACCGCTCTGCTGCACGCCATGTGTAAGCTGTGCTTCGCTGTGACTGGCCGGTGGGTGGCAGCCGTCTCCCTTCCTCTATGACCCTCCTCTCCAGACATCCCTGTGGAAAAAAAATAATCAAATGTTATTTGTCACATACACGTGTTTAGCAAAATGCTTGTGATTCTAGCTCCAACAGTGCAGCAATATCTAACAATTTCACAACAATAGACACAATTCTAAAGTAAAGGAATAGAATTTAGAATATATAAATATTTGGGCGAGCAGTGTCAGAGCGGCATAGACTAAGATACAGTAAAATAGAATACAGTATATACATATGAGATGAGTAATGCAAAATATGTAAACAGTATTAAAGTGGCCAGTGATTTCAAGTCTATGTATATAGGGCAGCAGCCTCTAATGTGCTAGTGATGGCTATTTAACAGTCTGATGTCCTTGAGATAGAAGCTGTTTTTCAGTCTCTCGGTCCCAGCTTTGATGCACCTGTACTGACCTCGCCTTCTGGATGATAGTGAGGTGAACTGGCGGTGGCTTGGGTGGTTGTTGGCCTTTCTGTGACATCGTGTGCTGTAGGTGTCCTAGAGGGCAGGTAGTTTGCCCCCGGTGATGCGTTGGGCAGACCGCACCAACCTCTGGAGAGCCCTGCAGCTGCGTTCGGTGCAGTTGCCATACCTTGCGGTGATGCATCCTTCCAGGATGCTCTCAATTGTGCATCTGTAGAAGTTTGAGGGTTGTAGGTGCCAAGCCAAATTTCTTCAGCCTCTTCTCCCAGAGCCCTCACACATGGCAGTTCAGAAATCTAATGGCAGGCGTGACTCACTATTGAATATTTTAAGTCCTCCGTCCCATAAAGACTGGTTGTTGGAACCCAAACAAATACACAGCCTACTTTTCAATCGCACTCAGTGGTTTCCTTTAGTCTGAGCGCTGGCGAGGCCATCGTTACTGTTGATGGAGATAGGCATCTACTTGACTCCAGTGCTCTGTCACTCACCATAAACCCTTGCCTCCAGCACACTGGGGGAAACCCACCCACGTGTGTCACTGTGACCACCCCCAAGAGAGGCTCAGTGGTGCCGCTGACAGAGGCTAAGCACACAGACTGAGACGCAATACTGACAAAGATAGCATGACCCTTAGTAGAGGTATGCTGCCCTGCTAGTTAGACACGCGTCATATGGGTACATCAGATCCCTTTAGTATCTGTCGTGTCACAGTTTGAATTAGGACAGATGTATTTTAGCTCAAATATTTCAGGTCTGTTGTCAAAACCTGGCATAAGTCAGTATCAAACAGGACTGATTTACATACAATCCTGTAGATGCTGTTCTGCTAGTATACCTCTCCCCTCCAGCTGCTGTATGCTGTAACAGTGCCCAGCTGCTTCACACCAGCACGGGAGTATTGCTGAGACTGTCACCTAATATCTGTGAGAAAACACAGCACCATAACTTTAATGAGCGGACCGAGCGATGTTGTGTAATAATCAACACCCTGCTAATCCAGCCAACTATCTCCATTCTTACCCGTTCCTCTGTGTGTTCATGAGATTATACTGGAGAGAATGCATACTATGGCCCTGGAATATTTTTGGTCATGCCAGTTGCTGTGTCGAGGGATTTAATTGGCATTAGAGACCATGTACTTGCCGAGCTACGAATTTCCACACAGAGCTGTTGGCCAACATCAAGTAACAGCATGTACAGTGGGTTCCATCCAGAGGTCAAACGGCCTCTTCTCTGCCTGCAAATCACAGCCTGTGCAGCAGGAGTATTCTTAAATTTCCTGTCAGCGCTAGCTCATGGAACTCTGTTTGCATGCATCCTAAATGTAAAACAACGGGAGCGATTTGAGATGAGTTCTCTTTGATGCCATTGACTTTTATGTAGTGCTGTTTATCTAGTTTGAAAGAGTACATTTTGTACTCTATTTATAGACGTTTGCATTGACTGGCCTCCAGTCGTATGAAGAGGGCAGCTGAGGCACGCAGAGCAACCTCTCCTTCCAGCCAATTCAGTATTATACTCTGGTTCTGTTCTCACCTGTGATGTGTACTGAGAGGATGATGTTACCAATCCCTTTAATCTGCAGGGCGGCATCCTGGCTAAGACACACGAACACGCTGCGTTCAATCCTGTAAGGTGTGCCTTAATTAAATGTGCCTGAATACACAGCATGTTGCCAGGAAGCTCTCTGCAGCCAAGGGCAGAGGAGCCGTTGTCAGAGCTACTTCCAAATTCCTGTGTTCACTCTGCCCAGCTTGGAGGAGCAAACTCAGATTCCGAATTGGTGAAGATAAGAGCCACATTTCTGTGTCACTGTTGTACCATTAAATCATATCTCTGGCTATGGTTGTAGTGGTAATGACCAAGCTTTTTAACCCTGATTATTCAATCATTTTCACTTGCACAGCTGAGCATAGACACCTTCTCACACACAGCCACCAGACTCCAACTTCTGTCTCTGTGTAACCAGTTAAGCCACTTGACCCGATAGGCATGCAGGGTAAAGAGGGCAGGCCCAATTATTTATATCTGAGGGGACAGCCCTGGTCTAGCGAGTAAATCTAGAAGCCACAGGGACCAGACTGCCTTCACTCTTACATCCTGGGTTTCTGGTCACTGCGGTGAGGAGAGCAGCCAACACCTTCTCAGGTTTACTAACTTTCAGCTTGTTGTCAAACTCAGCTCGGCTAGCTCGTTGCAGTTGCTGGCTGCAAGCTGAAGGGCTATGTTGTGAATTCAACTTCTGCTTGATATAGAATGAAATGAAAAGTCAGGATATTTTTAACTAAGTTTTTTAGTAGAAAGGAGATCTACTTCTTAGTAAGCAATAATGAGTTTGGAGATCTTGTAATGTGGAGTACTCTGATCCAATTCATTTCCCTATATAACATTTCTGTCACTATGTTCATTGAGCAGAAATGAAATGATCATGTCACATGTTTATTTATATTCCCTGTATCCTCTGCAGGTCTCCCAGTATATTTGACAACAAGCGTGCAGACCCCACAGGACTGACAGCCCTGCTGCAGTCCACAGACCTGGTGGGTGTGGTGCACACTCTGTACTGCATCCTGCTCCACAGCTCCTCCCTGCCTGAGCCGGCTGCCCAGAGCCCACAGGAGCCCTACGCCCCCGGGGTCATCCAGGTGGCCCTAACAGGCCTCCGCTTCCTCAACAGCTTCGCCCTGCTCGACCTGTCTGCCTTCCAAGTATGACACACACACACACTCTTCTTCATTCTGAGGTACAATAGACACACGTTCTCACACTTGAATCCCTCATCCTTCAGGTCCAGTAGATGATGTTGATTACAGTGACTGTAATCTCATAAATTATGCTGCGGTGCAGGTTTTTCATATATACTGGCCTTGCTGGTTACATAGGTGTATTATGCTGGACACAATCCACAGACTGACATTCCAAATAGGGGGTCTTGTCACCTTATGGCCCCTCTGTTTGATTGACTAGCACCCCCATATCCCTGTGCACAAGCATCAAGCAGCACTGAAAATATCTCTCCTTCCTGTTCCTGGCAGCAACAAGGCTATATGTAACTGATCGGGCAGCAGAGGCCAGTTCTCAGAGCTGCTGCCATTACGACTGGAGTATTTTTCCTTAGGATAAAGCTGAACTCTCGGACATAAACATGCCTGTCCCGTGACCTGGGGTCACCTGCTGAGGTTCAAAGGAGCCCAGTGGGTCAGCAGTGCGGATGGACCTGAGTGATTAGTGCTGTAGCCAGGGCCATACATTTTCAGCTGTGATGAAGAGAGGATGACAGCTTCACTGTGCTCTGGCAGAGCGTAAACAGAAAGGTGTGAGGGAGAAAGTTGGAAAGTTATTAATTATTTTAATGCCTGTGGGTAATTAACACAGAGGCCGTTCTCCCTCGGCTCCGCCATGCTCAGGCTATTCAAAACAGCTGGAAGTCAAAGTGTTTCAGTACCATTTTTATGAACATTTTAAATAATGATTCTTTGTGGCCTGTGAGTTGTTTTCACCTTGTGGTTCACATTACCCCACACTAGTGCTGACTAATAAGCACTAAAGTGGATGCTGAGCTGCTCCCTCTTCTCATTGCCCATTTTGCTAGGCTCCAGAATCAGCTACCAAATGGGGTGGATTTCAAACTGGAAAAGTCTATTTTGAAGTAAATGTATAATATTCATAGCATTTAATCATCAACCTTTTGGTGCACATCAAAACACATTATATTCAGCCTTTGCATTCATTCACTGACAGACACAATATAGACAGACACAATAGAGACAGACACAAT